>NC_060254.1:54171540-54472017 GCF_921293095.1 Ischnura elegans | reverse complement strand
TCGAACAGCAACTTCCTTCGCTGAATTGCAAACACATCGCATCCCGTGTCAAATACATTTCATTTTGCTGGTATATTGGATTGTCGTAGGTCCATGCATCCATATTCAAAAGTAGAAGACTCATATGGGCACGCCGTGTATCGAATAAACAAGACTTCACAATGATAAAAGCTGCATCAGAAGGATTACCAAGAGAAAAGCGACCTTTGGGATGGCTACGACTTCTCTGGAAGGACCAAATCGTAAAATACATGTGAAAATATGGAGGAGAAGTCGAATGGATGCAGGATCGAAAGAGGTGGTGAGATATCGTTAGTTGGGCCAAACACCTTCTGAGGTTTGTGTGACCTAATAGGTAAGGCATACTCGATAATGTTTCTTATTTTCTACGGCCGTGGTTTCAACACAATAAAATTATACCTTTTTACTAACGAAATGTCACAATGTTATTTCAGAAACTACCATTAGTAATTTTTGAATTTTTAGTATTTTTACCAATATATTCAAAATGCTCCTGGAAATTGCATCTGTATATTTCAATTTTATACAGCTTCGTAGGACTATGCTGACCTGACGTACAAGCTTGACAGCAGGATATAAGCTTGTATAGACGCTGATAGTAAGTAGAATATGAATGCCTTCGAGACAAGAAACGGTAGTGAATTTAGTCATGTCCTAAAAATCGTGATTAAAAATAAAATTTAGTTACATATCGGTCAGTTTTTCTAACTCTTAACAAATTTATGGTATAATTAAAACAAAACTTGTTAGCAACAAGAAAATGGGGCTTAATTCGGCACAAAATACTCTAAAAAATGTAACTAGGGCGCCTAACGACAGATGTTGAAAATTGTTGTTTTGATTTTAAAGCATCGATTAGAAAGCATTTTCCACATTTTATACCATAATTGTGCTTATTTGCAGAAATGGATGACAACAATGAATGAAAATCTTTTTTACAGAAGAATGTGTGTTGCCTAAATCGAAAGATTATTAATCCTGTAGTACAGTTCTATTTTTCGCGATTTAATGAAAAGTGAAAATTTCAAGCGCGCGAAAACGCTACGGCTAAGTATGAAGGCTGGGAAAAGCCCGTGTGACGTCTGGCAGCTGCTGTGTGAGGCCACTTTGGTGCAAGGCTATGAGCGCCGCTACGATGCAGGCTGCTAGCTGGTAGCAGAGTATCCTGCTATCAGGCAGCACTTGGCTTAAATAAGGATTATTAATACCTTATCAAACGAAGGAAACTTTCCAACCATAGGCAGTTTTAACAGGTGATTCCTAAGACATGTTTCCCTGAGCCCTGTGCCTAATGCATGCATTGGTGATCTCACACGATGTAAAACTCCTATCTACTCATATAGAAGCTAGGTCCATGTGACGTCACGTGGAATGGCATCGCATGGGCGCCAATCTGGCCTTTTTCAAATGAGGATAAAATTGACCATTCACATTCGTCTAAACTTGGATTTCTAAAATCAAATAATTTGTATACAATGAATACATTAATGGTGGGTAACGAAACACAATCAATGCCTTTCGTTTTCTTTGATGAAGGAAACTACCCTATTACTGTATGAAATATTCTCTTTATTTTAATATGGAAGTTATTAATATTAAATTAAATGATCGAGGCTTCATTATACATACAATAAAACGAACGTAATGATAACCGTATTAAATATTTTATCTATCTTTTTGCCCCCGCGCCCGCCTCCTAAATCTGCATATGCTTATATCTGTACCTCTATTATGATCTATCTCACCATAAACCTCTTCATTGAAATGAATCCTCTGTAAGCCCGAAATATGCTTACTCATGCGTCGGAAATCACAAATAAACAAATTCTTCCATGAAATGATGTTTATCCTTGCCAACCGCTGAGGCGCATCATACATACAAGTGCTGACGCCATTTGCCCTCATTCCAAAGTATTTCTACCCTCGAGGCCAAATAACCTCGCCGTCCAATTCATACGCAAATAGTCATCGTGATCAACAGAAATATGTTCTCTCTTTCATAGTCACCCTCACTTTCCATCTTCAAACACGACCCCCAAATTGAACAAGTTAACAAACAAATATTTGAAATTTTTGGGAGAATATATTTTCACTTCTGCCCCTCAGGAGGCCCCAATTTTGCTGCGAAGATATCGAGAAGGAAATCCAATCGAGTATTTGGAGAAACTTAGATCCTACAACCTTAGTCTGCTGTAGTGATTTCCCAACGTTTTTGAGGATCTTGCACCGAGAAACAAAGTATTCAGATGTCATTTCATAGTAAGAACCTCTTTTGTTTAAGCATTACCGGGACTAACCACGGTGATAGGACCACCAGATAACTTTTACGGAGTCACCGACAATGCACACATTTTGCGGAAAATCCACAGAGGAAAAAAATCATTCGCCCCTCGACCGGGATTCGAACCCGGATCCCTCGATTTCCGGCCGAGAGTGCTTTAGCCAGTTACGATCATACCCGTTTCAGGGGAGAGGATAAGCTAATTCTCTCACCTCTGGTACGTAACATCAGGGGTCCGCCACGTTGTTCAATCTGCGGGATAAAGAAATAAACAAGTTCTTATGTATACAAGAATTGCCATGAGAAAAAATTCTCCTGGACCGGGAATCGCACCACGGACCTTTGGCTTTCCGGGCCACTGCGCAGACCTCTACGCTATCCAGGTTCTATAATTCTCATGGCATTTATACCGAGGCTAATGGTACTAGGTGTTAGGCCCAGTGGCCCGGAAAGCCAACGGTCCGTGGTTCGATTCCCGGTCCAGGGGAATTTTTTCTCATGGCAATTCTTGTATATTTCACCGCCGTTCACGCGGCAGGTTTACAAATATTACACAAGATCTTATATATTTTTTATTTATTATCATGTCAACTAAAACAGCACTATATTGGCCTTTGCATTGGGGATTCGTAATAAATTTAACAATTGAACGTACAGTCGTCCGCGAAAGTCTTACCCAAGGCATTCTTATCTATCCCTAAATTCTTAGCGACTTCCCAGACTCCCGGTGCCAGAACACAAGGCGAAGCATAAGTTCTCATTCACGCGATTCTCACCCTGACAGTATTCTGATATAGATAGTCTGAGTAGTCTGGATTGTACGCAAACGAGAACAAATACCGAGACGTAGGTATATGCGTCGCAACGCACATATGTGGAAGAATCGAAAATTGGAATTTACGTCTGAAAGAGAATTCTGAAAGTTGTCCACAAAATAACCTTCTAGATTATGCCTTTAACACATTATTACCAAATACCACCAATGCATATTGCTCTATTTTGAGGTATTTTAGAAACTTTTTAACGGCACTCTGATAGGCGCATTCATTATTCCTAAGCATTCTCTAGTGATACATTTTATTCTACTGTTTTCTCCGTATCTCATCGCACGAGGTATCAAAAATACTAATGTGCGCTAAATTATTATGTTTACTTCGGTTTGATATTTATTCGTCGTTACTAGCATTTCTCTAAGAAAATATCTATAAAATGCTGAATATATCCCAGGTATGTATTGATAAGTGATTAACCCATATTTTCATGCTCATCGAAAGTTTGAATGTCTCAATACTTATCATAAATATATTTTCGATAGTTAAAAAAAGATCGGAAGCATTAATTACATGACTTTTTTTTACCTATTTCTTACCATTTTAAGGCACATTTTGTGCTATAACTTTTATCTTTGCCCCTTCCATTGAGAGGTCAAACTAAGTCTTTCCCCTGTTTCTTTTTTTCTGCTAGAATTCAGTCGGAATTGGCGCCAGGTGATATCGTGCATGTCAATGTCCTCCACATTATCCAATTATAATTGGTTTCACAGCAATAATAGACCTTACGCTCTCGTAATGAATACCTTGAGTCTGTCCTACGGGTGAAAAAATACTGATCATATTGAATAGAATTGAATTTAATTTTAATACTCCAAGCTTGAATGTACACTTTTTTTAACAGGACAACACAAATGGAGCTTTAGGTAGCTCCAATGGTTAAAAAACCAGCATGGGAGCTACCATCTTAAAAAAATTTATTTCACGGCAGACCAGAAACAAAAAGAAAGTATATATAATTTTTTTGAAACATTATCACTATGAAACATACATGTGATACAATCACTTACAATAAGCAAGAATAAAGTATAATATGTGGACAGAACAAAATTAATTTCTTTTTTTTCCTCCTTTCACAAAAATGTAAAAATAATATATAATAATATTTATATTATTCACAAACATCAAAAAGATCATCCATATCACCATTGGACAACAACCAATCTTTGGCCTTTTTACAAAACTTATTTATACTCTTTAACTCTTTGATCAAACAAGGTAATTTATTAAAAATCTTCGGCCCCAAATAAAGAAATGATCTTTTAAATAAAGAAAGATTAGGCTTGGGAACTAGAAAATTTACATTTCCTACTTATTCCTACTAACACAAAACTACGCATGCATAATTTTCATCCGATAAAAATATACAGTATACCTGATGACTATTTCTGCGCGATAAATACAAACTATATTTATTTGCTACCAAAGAAACTGCTGGGGATGTAGCGCTTTACGGTGCGGAAACTTATTCGTAGACCCGGACGAAAGAGGGACAAGCGAAGAATGAAGGCACCCGAGATGTGAGCATAAATAATAACGGAAAAGGTGAGATGGACGGAGAGGAAAAGAAATGAAGAAGTGCTATCCATAGTGGAGAGATTTGAGGTAGGGGGAAGGGAAGGATGAAAGTAAGGATATGGATAGAACGAAAGGGCCCAATGCGAATGGCGTCACTGTTTATTAAGGTGGTAAGTTCAAGTCGGGAGGAGCGTAGGCGGGGTGATTCTTAAAATCTTCCATATAATCAAGAATTATCAGGATACCTATAATAATAACCCATAAAAATAATAAAATATACTCCCTTTTTTATCTCAAAAGGATAGGTAAATTATATTTTTCGATGACCACCATAAATGGTTGAATCACACTCAAAATGCCACGCTGATGTTGCTCGCACTATATATCTAAAAAAACACTGAAACAGTACTAATGTACGAGTATTCCCCAGAAAGAAAAGGACAACACTTCTTACGATGCATTGTGGTCTTAAAGCCTGCCATTTTATTCGCAACGCATACTCATGCAACAAAATTACTTACATCTCGAATCTTCTTTCAGTGAAAAATTGTATTCATCTTGAAAGCAATTCAAGGTAATGCGATTGTTAATCTGAAAACTACAATTCAAAAGTTATCTTCTCTCATAAAATAATTGCCTTCCCGGTATTTTTTTCCAGGTAAAAAATTTAAATATTTCTTATTTTCTATTTACGAGATGGGAATAATTTGCGGTGTTCTTAATGTTGTTATTTCACTAGAAAACATTAAAAAATGATTGAAAATCCTTCAGCACCGGCTTGGGTGAACGCGTGCATGGGTGGTAGCAGTGACGCAAACGACAATATTAACATTAGCGAAAATATTTATGTATTTTTCAAAAGACGGTGTGGAGAGAAAAATACTGGAGTATTATGCTCGAAATGCTCCGAAAATCTTAATAGGGTAGTTTCCTTCATCAAAGAAAACGAAAGGCATTGATTGCGATTCGTTACCCACCATTACTGTATTCATAATATACAAATTATTTCGTTTTAAAAATACCGGTTTAGACGAATGGCAATAGTCCATTTTTATCCTCATTTGAAAAGGGCCAGATTGGCGCCCATGCGATGTCACTCCACGTGACGTCACGGGGACCTAGTTTCTATACGAGAAGATAGGAGTTATACATCGTCTGAGGTTACCAATGCATGCATGAGGCGCAGAGCTCAGGGAAACATGTCTTAATAATCACTTATTAAAACTGGCTAAGGTCGGAAAGTTTTCTTCGTTTGATAAGGTATTAATAATCCTTATTTAAGCCAAGCGCTACCAGCCAGCAGGGTACTCAGCTACCCGCTAGCAGCCTGCGTCGTATCAGTGCTCAACTCGCCTCAAGGTCACCTCACAGGGCGGCAGCGGGAACCAGAAATACGTCACACGGAGAGATTTCCCGGCATTCATACTTACGCGTCGCGTTTTCGCGCGCTTGAAAATTTTCACTTTTCCTTTAATCGCGAAAAATAGATATCGTCATGTAAAAATCTAAAAGCATGAAATACGTACTCCAGGAGTAATAATCTTTCGATTTAGGCAATAAAAAATAATAGGAAACCACCCTATTGTACTATATGTATTGTACTCGCTTTGCTCGCTCTGCCTCCCCTCGCTCTGCCCCCCCTAGGCCCCCCCGAAAAAGGCCTACGGCCTGTTATGCTCACTGTGGGAGGTCTTACACTATTTGTTTGCTACTTGTTACTTAAGGATCGTTTACTTTTAAGCTGGCAAGCTTAGGTATAAGCAATATTTTTGTACATTAAAAAGGACGTTAACGGAAAAAAGAACGCAAACAAAAATAAAAAGTTATCTTCATCACAAAAAATGAAAATATAAAACTTGTTTAAAAGTCTTTCTACTACAATCGTGTATCGCCAACAAGATACGAACTATACTCATAAGCACGAATCATATTTCTAAAATGGCATTTAGTGCACTTGTTAACTTTGAAATTAATAACCACCACACTTTCGATGTAACATACCAAAAACTACAACTAATTTCCTACCTTATATTTCTCCGCTTTTCATTTGAATGCGCTTTGATTTAAACAGATGTTTGTTCCTGCGGAAAAAAGACGCAAAGAAATAGACACTTCAAATATTATCTTCCTTATTTCCTTCCATATATTTATCAGTATTTCGTTTTAATTCCTTTATCTTCTTTCCCAAATTTGGTCCTCTTGTTTGCATAAAGAAATATGTTGCTATGATTGTTCGTTTGTACGACTGCCGCGCCGCCATTGGAATTTGGTGGCCATTTTTTGAACTAATCCCCATACTCAATTTTATATGAATAGACAGATAAATAATTGTAAATTTAGTGTTTTCATAATTTTTCCTGGGGTTTCAGACAATTTTGGAGGGGGTCTTCATTAGACTTTTTGCCGTATCTCGTCTCGTTCACCCCAAACATTTGTATGAGTGAGTGAATGAATGAATGAATTAGTGGTCGTTAGGGGACTTTATAGAATATAGATGTGTTTGCCAAACGATTCAGATGTTCCTCCCTCTTCCTCGCACGTTGAGTTACTCGTTGGAAAAATCCTTAAATTCTTCTCCGCTTTCTTCGATGGTGGCTGTAAGGGGGGTGGTCACGGGGCCTTCCTACCTCTGAAATCGCGCTTGGAACTCTTGGCGAGGGTTAAAGTAGCCAAGTTGCACCATTTTCACAATCCAGTCAAGTAAAATCGATCCCCAGTGGACATGGATCGCGTGAGCAAAACGCGAAGGTTGACTTAGGAGAATAACGGAGACGGCTGCGCCGGGTATGTGGACCGACTTTTGAAAGTTACTGTACATATTACCCCATCTCTACCAACATCATCCAATTACCACCCTCAAGCCGCCCCTGGAGACGTGTGGATTGGGGTTTTAAGACACCACCTGTTAATATAAATAGATGAAATAAGAATAAAAGGAATCTGATTACTGAATCTAACCTAGCCTTTATTAAATTCCTTAACTGTTTGGGGAAAACGAAATGCGATGACCTATGACCCGAAAATGAAATGACCTATGCGTTTGGAAAAAAATCTGACTCAAATTATGGTTTCTGTTGGACCTAGAAAAATAGCAAGGTTCTAAGATGATGTTCTCGGCATCGCTCTGTATAAGATATAATAAGATTTAAGATATCCATTTTTAATTGCTAAAGCAACCTAGAAATGTACTCGAGCGTCCTAGTCTCTTTTGGATCCAGTTTCTTACGATTCATCCCACATTCCATCCGTGAGCTACCAATCGGATAAGTGATCGACCAGTCTTTCTTCTTAGCCTTCTAGCTCCCCGTACTGACCGATGTTATTTCTAGTGTAGGGCGATTAACGTTGAGAGGGGAGGCAATGCTTCCAGCTGACCCCACGCTTATCGTCTCCAAATACGCGCGCGTATGTCCGTCCTTACCATTCGAAGCAGACGCGACGACCGTTTTCGTGAAGGAGGTCGCTCATACCTTACCACTGGCTCTTAGCGTAATCCTCTCGTTTGAAGCAAGGAGATAGTCTGCGCGTGAGGTCCGAGTTTATATCCATTACAGTCAATGGCGAAGTATAACTGGTGCTCATTCACCAATTTAACGTTATTGCCGGTTGAGATAGAGTATGAAAATAAAGAGACCCGAATTTTTTTCCATTTTTCGTGATTTATTTGATTACGTCACGCGCTCCTACCGAGGGGGTCATAGATTCTCGCCTATTCGTCCTCCTCGTGAATAAGTGTAGATTAGTTAATTGTTGTGTACACTCTTGTGAGTGATTCATTTCCTCAGTTAAAGGCTCTCTGAAATAGTATATAGTCAGTGAAACTGGACGACTATGATGACGTCATCAACTCCTAAAAAGTGGACGGCAAATTAAATCTTTTCTTAATCTGAAATTATAAGAGGATAGCTGCATGAGGAAGATTTCAAAGGTGAAAACATTTAGATTAAAAATCGAATGGCCAGTTTGCGTTCACCGTTCTCATGTTAGTGGTAAAAATATGAGTTCCCCATGCACCTAATGGCGGTAGGCCGAACCTCTTCTTCATTCAACCATTCTTCGTACTCGGTGTGTGGGTCGAAACTAAACTGTTCGAAGGTGAAGCACGTGAGATCTCCGGTGCGAAATGTAATCTGCGTTTCGTTTCGTCCCAGAGTTTTAGTTTAGTTTCGACTCGAAGTAGTTTTGTCTCCAATTTCGTTTCGACCCTGAGTTTAGCTCCCCGCGTTTAAATCCATTTCGTTTCGTTTCTACATTTCGCTCCCGGGAACGAAACTATTGAAATTTTACTGGTTTTGACTTTCGTATAGTTTCTATTGCCATCCGTGAATTCAAAAGTGAACGGAAACCGGATAATTGGCCGACTAATCGAGACGCGGAAAGTGCATAAGAGAACAGTGAGGTTGAAACAGTAGATAGGAAAACGCATTCAATATGGCGCATCATATCTTTTACGGAATGTAACGAATTTTCACAACATAAAATGGAAAATGTCACATCATACCCCACATAGTGCCTGCACGACAGTTACTTAGATATTTCGAGAGTGTAAAGTTTGGTGCGTCTCGACAACTAGCGCACACGCCGACTCGCCAGCTTGTAGCGAAACTCACCCCGTGTGCTTGAGCTTTATGCGACCAAGAATGAAATTAAATAAATTCCAAATCACAGAATCACCCAACTTATCACTGAAAACCTTCCCGTGTCATTGAATATTACTGCTTCGCTGTTTCCGAAGTTGGCGTTTTTTAAATTTATCTTTATTTCGTATGACAATTTGTTTTCGCAAAATTTAATGCTCATGAGGAAAGAGTGGTATTATTAACATCCATTTACGGGTATTTAACGTACCAACTTTTTCTGCTTCCCATAATTAAGTCTGAGGTTTCGACTTTGACCACATCCTGTGATGAGCGCTTAATTTATCTCCTTTTTCTGTGTAATCGGCTGGTATCCTCACCACACCCCCCGTCACACGCCTCTTGAGGTGGCTTGCGGGGTAGTATGTTGATGTAGATAACATCGAAGCGCAGGTTCCTATTTATTCAGGCGCTAAGGCGATTAGTTACGACTTCATCCTCGAAATCGGCTTCTTTCGTTTTGGTTTTATTTCGAGGGATGGTACCGCTTCCTTATTTTTTTGCGACGGCGTTCTATTTGCGTATCAAGCGCTGGGGGAAATATCCCGCGGGTGGGGCAGGAGGAATTACGTTCAAGGCGAAAGTGGCTGGGGTAGGGGGAGTAAGTGGTATCGGGAGAGGGGTGAATGGAATGCTTAGGCGAGTGCATAGGAATAACATTAGCAATCAATTATCCGTAAGGAACACTTACAAGTAACATCTACATCGTGTATACTTTGTACCTCATTGATTATGTTGTATTTTACAAATAACACGACTTTAGCTTTCACTCAGTAGGTTTTCGCAGGTTTTTCACGCCCCCCTTCTTGTGTGCGCGTTTTCCTGCAGTAGGTTTTTTCGCTGAAGGATACTACACCCTTATTCTCACGTTTTTTCCCACAAACAGAAACCTTTTTTCCACATCATTTTCACATACAGTTGTTCATATTTTTCACATTACACAAATATTGTATATTGTATAACATTAGTATTGTAAACGTTTGTCTATTATTTTTTAATATGTTTGCATTGACGCTATGGAGGGGTTAGGTGGAAGAGGGGACTTCCTAGTCTCAACCTTGCCCGAATTAAGACATTTTATTATTATTATTATTACAACTACATACTAACCCGCAGGCCGCCTAAAAGGTGTTTGGCAGGGGATCCTAGAACACCAGCCGTTTACACATAAAAAGGAAATGCGAAATTAGGACTAGCATGTATTAAAGTCTTTTATGGTTCGTGGGGAAAATGAATTCCCATATCTATCCGTTCGGCTAAATATCTCTCTTAATATATCGCTTCTGTCGGGCCTGGATATATAGTGGGGTTCTAATATTGTTTTCCGTGTCGCTCTTAAGGATATCTTTTCTCAATAGTTCAAGCTATATAAGCCAGCTTCCGAGTCCTCAGAGGCTCCTAGTCTAATTCGCTTAACATCTGGGTAACGCTGTCTGTACGCATGTAGCAGATTTTGACGAACCGTGCAGCCTTCCTTAGTATTTTATCCAGTTCACGGATTAAGTCTTTCAGCACCGCATCCCATATGCGCGCTGCATATTTAAGGTGCCGACGGACGAGTGGGAAATAGCACCTTTCTTTTACTTTCTCGTTCGAAAATCAAATCTACGTATTACAAAATACATCTACACATTACCTCGCAATTCAGCTAAAAAGACTTTTTGGCAAGGGGTGAACCATTATGCACTAAAAGATTAAAATTTCAGAAAAATCACAAAAAGCCGATCTTTCGTCAAGTGCCTTATTTAAATTAATCGCTTTTTTCCACTAACCAACCTTTACTCCCGCGAAAAAAAGTCTGTTACCATTAAGTTCACCCTTGAGGTGGCTTTCCACGTAAGAGATGACTGCTATGGTGGTAGAGATACCTCGAATCTTATTGCTACATGCAGGCCGTCGACTGCTTACAAGATAGGTGCTTCGGTCGAATATGTACAAAAATTAATAGCGGCAATGAGGAAGCGACTCACTGTCAATTCCCGTACATTGCAATAATTTTTCATAATGTTTTCCCGTTTATTTTTTACTATTAAGCATGCTACTATCTGTTTAAACCTTGTGTTTTGAATAAAATATTCCTATTATTAAAGTTATTTTTAGTAGTTGCTAGTAGGTGTTTATCTAAAAAATGGAATAGAAAGAATGTAGAATTCCAGATGTTCAAACTTCAATTAGTTATTCCTATGTCGTCTATTTTACTCGCAAGTGCGAAGCGTGGTCTATTATCTGCACCATATACGGCGACTACAGTGCAAGTTCATACCGTACACATCAAAGAAACCCTTGTGTGCGGCCATAAGCGTTATTGCCATAAGAAGTATATTCGATGCATTCAGCCTTCCTAAATCGGGGCCCGCCCGAATACTATACCGAAAGATTGTTCAATGAAATATTTGTGAAAGAAGTCGAGGATTTTCTCAGGCATCTTCTACATCAACGAGATGCCGAGCAAGCCACCACATGGGTGTGTGGCACGGGGTGATTCAAAACCAGGCATGCAGCACTCTTCCTAGCCTTAATCAGGAACTTGCACCCTTGCCGAACATAGGCAAAGTACTCAGAACAACAACACGCGGTCAGAACAGAAACTAGGAGAGTGGTATGGTCACGAAAATGCTACGATGCAAATAGAACTACTAGTAAATGATAGAAAACGAAAATTTTAGGTAGTAAGTGCATGAGTTATAAAATGACAAGAATTTCGTATTTGGTGAGAACTTTAGAATAACCTATACTAGAATGGCGGACGAAGACAAAATCAGGGGTATAGATTCGAGAACTGAGGGGTTCGAAAATGTGTCCCCCTAAGAACGATGAAGGACCACAACAGAATTCCCAGCGGTATGAAAAATGGTCTTGCATCCGACTGAGATTTCTCCTCGCTTATTTTAGCCCAATCGTTATCGGGACAATAATGGGATTAATTTGGCCAAGCGACATAAATAACTCTGGGAATGTGACGCGGCTCTTTTTTTTTAAAGGAGGCATTGCCTCACGCACAAAAGACGTGTGTGCCCTTGGGAACTTTCGCCCATCGCTGCCCGCTCCAAATAATGACCCGAAGAGGGCGGTGACCCCACAGTCAACAACCTTGGGGAGTTCTTTCGGCCGAGAACACGCGGACAGTGCAACAAAAACGCCCAGATGCAAGAGGCCATGTCTGGAAGGAAGCGATGAGACAGTAAGAGCCCAAACATTATAGCAGAGCAGTGGCGTTACTATGGGGGGATGTGGGGATAGATCCCCCCCCCAAAGGATTAGAGAAATAAAAAAAGTTATTTAATAATATTGCCCAGTTTTGAAATATAATAACTCCATCCGCTTAAATTTAAAATTTAGTGTCAAAACGATGTAAAATGTGTATTCAAGCACATCATTTTTTTTTTATTTTCCCGCCCCAGGCCATCTTATCGCCCCAAAGCAATTTCCTCGTAACACCACTACAGCAGAGCAACTCAGAGCTAAGCAGCAGATACAGGGTGTCCCGCCAATCAAAGCAGAAAAATTCATGCATAATTCTCGGTTGGAGTAAAGTTTTATCGAGTTTCGCATCGGGTCAGGTCCTCCATATCTCCTTGCGACGTTTCAATGAACAACTCGCCCATCCTCTTCTGGGATCCAGGAATCAAATGCCATTTCCTCCAAGCCTGGGGGTAAATATATACAAAAATTCGTGGGTGAGAGCGTCCCCTGATTGGCTGCCAGTCCTTTCGGATTTTTAAGAGGTGGTCCCATGTATGGCTTAAGCTGTAGCCACAGTCTCTGTTTATCGTGTTGATGTTCTTTCGAATATGAATGAATTATCGAATATAATCGATATCGAAGATTTTGATATCGATTATATTCGATATCGAATATCGAAGATCTTATTTTTGCAAAAATTTGTCATTATTTAACCTGCTCTTAAACTCAGGTTTTCAATTGAAGTCGACGGACAAGATATTGAAAATCTTATTGCATGGCCTTTGGCACGCAACAGCGTGCTTCCTGGCCTTCGTGGGTTTATTGGCACAGGGTTGCAGTTGGCAGATGTCTCGAGAGCGATTAAATTGAAGTCCAACGGCGTGAAAGGAGATGACGAATAATATCCCGAGACTAGGCGACGCATCACTCCCGCTCAACCGCTCATTTTTCCTGACTTATTACCGTTTTATTTCATTTAGCATGAAATAAATAAATAGCGGACAAAGATAATTACAATGGATTTTAACAACTGACACGCTTTCGCTTGCTGTGGGGGTGCCGAGACCCACCGAGACCCTCCGGAAAAGGAATGCGGCCTTTTCCGGTCAGTCTGCCAGTACTAAAATTTTTTCTGCCGTTGGTTCCAGAAGGGTCGTTTTCGTCGATACTATCCTACTTAAATCGAATCCCAATGCAAAAAAATGTTATCTTCCAGGCTTTCTGACTGTTACAATGCTTGGAGTAATGCAATGTTAATGGTACCAAAGTCATGGCACAATGACTTTGGTGCCATTAACAAGTTTCTTTCTTAACTCAAATTCCTCTTCACCATCAAAGGGCATAGCTCAATAAGAGGGTGAAAAGTCGAGCTAGCCAGCCCTGGTGGTGAACTAGCGGGCTGGAATCGGGGGAGGTTAATCCTATTTGACCCCAAATCTTATGCCCTAAGTTCTGAACAATACCGGAGGGGGGACTTTTCACTCTCTTATTCAGCTATGCCCCCCATATGACCCGCAAATGCCCCTAATATGTAGAAGCATTGAGGCAATTTGCAAAACTGTAATAGAGAGAAAATTTAATATTTCGACAATTTTTCCGAAGGTTTCGGACGATTTTGAGGGTGACGCCATATGATTGACCCCATGTGATTCTACGACTTATTGTCGCATCTCTTTTGGCTGACCCCGCAAAAAATTGTATGAAACAGTCTGTCAGTGGTCGGAAATGGGTTTCCTAGCATTTGGATTAAATATTGAAATTGCAAAAAACTAGAAAACAAAAAAAATAGCACTCACAACACATAAACGGAGACACTTTCACAAATATACCGATATAACAAACTCATCCACTGCAGCAATTTCTGGAGGGATGAGTAAAAGGCATAGGCGAATTTAAAGAGGAAGTCTGCTGATGGCGGCTGTGAAAGATGGCATGCATGTTATGCCAGCTGAAGGGGTGTTGAGGAAATTGTAAGTAAGAGGTAGCCGGTAGGTAAGGATCTCTGGGTCACAAATGGTCTCATAACGGTGGTGATTTAGATGAGAGAGTTCTACGCTTAGCGGGAAGGTACACGGAGGGATCGGGTTGGTGTGGTGGCTAGAATGTTGACTTCCCTCCGCGTGGGCTCGGGTTCAAACCTCACGGGTGGCAGAGAATATTCAGAGTCATTTGAATGACAGAGACGCTTGAATGTTGTGTGGAGGATATTTCAAGCGCAACACTGTCCGTCGGATGGGACGTTAAGCCGTGGTCCCCTTGGCGCCTTTCGTTAAGAGCAGGTCAATGCCGACGCTGGGGTTTCTCTCCTCCGTTGCCGTGACGTAGCGAGGGGGGAGGTCCAGGGGGTCCGGACACCCCCCAAAATACAAAAAACAAAATTTAATTTGTTTTATAAGCGAAAAAAATGCTGAAAAATGAAGAATTTACAAAATATTTCTTTGAAAAATGAAGTTTTTCCGATTATGGAAGGTGTTTAAATTAATTTAAAACTCTATTTACTACCGTGTTTTTAAAAAATGTTCCCCCCTGATTTTGAACCCCCCCGAACAAAATTACTAGCTACCCCACTGCTTCCTCACCCTTCTCTCATGGTGCAAATGAGCTTAGATGTCGTTCGCCTCCTACAAATACCATACCATACCAGGGACACGGAGGGAAGACCTGAAGCTGTCATTCATTAATAGGCGGAAAAATGTGAGGTCACTAAGTGAGCACCGACGTTGTAAGGGAACAATTTAAAGTAGGGTGAGTTCATGATCAGTAGGGATATTATAAAGGGTGGGGATACCATATTTGACAATGTCGATGAAGAAGTTTGATGACCAATTGCGAACTTTGAGATTTGTGGGACCATGAATGTTACTAAAGATGACCCTCAAGTCGGTCTCTAAATGTGCTGTTACGCACCGCGCATTTAAATAGGTTTACAAAACTCGCCACTCGTGTCGCTGCAGGACAAATTGATCCAAATTTCACGGGGAAATAAGCAGGGGCGTAGCCACGAATTTCGTTCGGGGGGACCGGGGGGGAAGGGGGTCCAAAACCAGGGGGGAAATTTTTGAGAAACAGGGTACTAGGTAATGGATTTTTAACTAATTTTAACACTTTTCATAATCGAAAAAACTTCATTTGTTAAAGAAATATTTAGTAAATTCATGATTTTTCGATACTTGGTTTTCTTGTACGAAGAAAAATTATTGAGTTTTTATATTTTGGGGGTGGCGGGGGGGGGGGGGGTTCCGGAACCCCTAGACCCATGGCTACTTCACTGGAAACAAGGTATGATTAAGGGTGTTAACCGCAATTTAAACACATGATAATGTGATCTATCAATATCATTAATTTTCGATGCTACTCCTCGCAAATACAAAAATAACTCTGCAAAATATTGGATGACAGTGCATTGAACTCATCTCGGCGCCGCGGACATTTTTGAAAACCGATTAAAATGCGACCGAAGTGGCAACAGAAATCAGCTTTTTACAGTAGCGGATACAGAAAAAACTCAAGGGGTGGGCGCAAAACATATCTTGAGTTGTCTTTACCTTTATCGCAATAAAAGATGATCAAGTCACAGGAAAAGTATAAGAAAATTTTATTTAAAGTGATTATACACATGTAAAAGACAATGCCATCTTATGATATAAAAAAATTAAAATTGTGGTTTTGCAATGTTCGGCCATACCGGCGGACCCGCAGATACAGAGGGGAAAAATGTGAGGTCACTAAGTGAGCACCGACGTTGTAAGGGAACAATTTAAAGTAGGGTGAGTTCATGATCAGTAGGGATATTATAAAGGGTGGGGATACCATATTTGACAATGTCGATGAAGAAGTTTGATGACCAATTGCGCAATTTTCCCCCTGCGCCCCCATCTGTATCTGCCACTGGCTTTTAATGGGATGGAATTGGGCCTCCTCTATGCAGTCTCCTTGTGTTGGACAATCGGAGGACCATAGAGGGGAAAAATAAACAATTAAGGAAGAACACAGGCGGAAAAGACAGATTTAAGAGCCAGAAAACTTGGTATTTCTGTGTAGGGGTCTAGGTATCTATGTATGAGTCTAACTAGTGCCATAGCTTTGGAAGTGAGTCATTTTATGTGAAGGGCGATGGATAGTTTGGCGTGAAATAGAATACTAATATCACTTTGGGAACATTTGGGAACGGATGGTCGAAGAAATTATAGAATGAATTTACAAGACGAAAAGTTTATTTTCTAAGTAAATAATCTAAGCTGCCTGCTTGAAATTCAGGGTTTACAGAGTACAAAATCTGCCACAGTTCGTCATATATCAATAATTCATGTTGGAAAAAATAGTGAGGTACAATTTTCAAGTTCGGTCATTTTTGTGACGTTCATTCACAACTTACCGTGTAATCTTGAAAATTTTAGGGCATGTAGGCTAAACCCTATTCAAACCTCCACAGTCTCCAATGTGAATATTTCAACTCCGAAATTACACAAGTGGAAATTTTTGGATATGGCATGCATGTATTTATTGATACGTAAGTGCTTTACACTAATGAAATTTTATGCTGATAGTGTAAGTTTTTAACCGATTATACGCCAGGAATAAATGCAGCTGGTCTATTGGGATTGATGCGATCTTTAACTGACTTCTTGGCACTGCCCGTGAGAGATTTCTGGTGCTGTGGCTGGCAGTGGTATCTGCATGCCTGTCACCTTTCCGCGTGGCTCCAAGTAGTGGGAACGAAGACTTCCTGGCTAGAGAGAGTCAATGGAACCTCTTCAGTCACTCTGTTAATTTTTCATTGTTTAGATACGGGCAAATTTTTAGGCAGCGGCGTAACTATGAGGGGATGAGCAGTGGCGCCGACTCCAAGGGGCCTGAGGGGGCCCGAACCCCCTAAAAAATTCGTCATGGGTGTGAGGAAAAAATGTGTCAGGCTTGTCGATTTTCCCCAGAGTGTCAATATATCGAGATTCGAGTTATCAGAGTTCTAAATTTGATCATATGACTCTTCTAAAATGCTTAAAAACTCAAAACTCACTACTTAAAAAATTTCCCGGTGCAAGATCCCCAGTTTGGGCCCCCCCAATATTTTTTGTGAGTCGGCATCCCTGGGGATGAGGGGATAGATCCCCCCCAGAGTCTGAGACAAATAAAAAAATTATTTAAAACCATTGTCTAGTTTTGACGTATAATAACTTCATCTGCTTGAATTTAAATTTTAAGAGCAAAAGTTAATTTCAAGGCATGCCATTTTTCAAAAATTTTCTCAGAACTCATGTTGCCTGGGGGTGGGGTCTCCACTCCAGGCCATCGCACCCCCCCAAAGCATATGCCTAGTTACGCCACTGTTTACAGGGCTCTACTCAATGGACTGCTAAAGTCTGACGTCAAAACAGCCACCTGAGATAGTCATCCCCATCTTGTTTTTCAAGCACATCCAAGTCAAAGTAGTTTGCGCCATAAGGGATCTTCATTTGTCAATTTCTGTTTCTTACGGTACCTTAAAGCCTGCAATAACTGACCGTGAGAAAACAGAATTGAAATAAATAATGTTGCCTATTAATACTATTTCAGTCAATTTAAATGCTAAGAATTCCGCTGGCGTGATATGAGAAAAGACTAAATGCTGTGAGAAATGGCCGAAAAGGTATTCTTGGAAATGAAACACATGACACGCAATCAGTGACGTCACAAATGTAAAATTCCGTTTGGCCTGTAAATTTCAAAATGTTAGCTAAAGTTTTACACAAAAAATAACTGAGAAAAAAAGTCGAAGATATGACCGATGAAGCGAGAGCTATACGATTACTAGAGGATTCCTATAAAATGCAAGGTGACTTTCCGATCTGGGATCTCTGCGATGACTTCATTTCCGAACGCTAAAAAAGAGGGTGTAAGTTCACATCTGCAGATAAGGTGGTCTAAATACTACTAACCCGGTGCCTTGAATTCCCGAAAAAGGACAGCGACTCGTATTACCACTTCAAGAGGACAAGAGGGGATCTCCAGTTCTCGCTATGGGCAGGTAAGTGGTTTTTTCCACGGACGTGGTCGATTGTACGCATAAGTACATACATCATTCAACATGCTTGCGGGCCATAAGTCACATAAAAATTCTTACTCCCCCACTAATGACTAAATAAGCGAGTAGCTTTTATGTCACCAGATTTGAAGTTGGATCGAGTCAGGAGATACGCAGTGAAAAAGTGGTATGAAAAATTTAAATTCAACGAATATCTAGGATAACATTTGAACCAAGGTGGTGGAAGTTATTAGAATTAACGCCAAGATAGTATGGAAGATCAGATCATATAAATAAAATAAGGGAGATAGACTGCAGAACAGGCAAATTCAGAATGTCTTTTTTCCACAATCAATAAGAGATCATAAGGGCAGCGTTAGAACTCACAAATAGGTTAGATGACTTGTAGTGTAGCCTACTAACTTAATGCATGTTTATGAATTTTATTATTATTTCTAACAGCATATGGTAGTATAATTTGTTAGTATTCGTGACGATTTTCGGATCGTGTGGTGTGCATGTGGGATTCCAATTGCATGCTGGTGATTGATCACCCCCTGCCAAACACCCTAGAAGTGACTCGCAGGGTATTATGTAGATGTAGATTAGTTAAGTGAAACGTTGCAATCTTTCCACTGAATTTATTTGAGTCCGACGCCTTTCGTTGATACAACAGCATTCTCAAGTGCATCATATGCAGCCAAGGAAAAAAACTTGGCTGCATATGATGCACTGGAGAATGTTATCGTAACAGAGGAACTCGTCGTGGTCAAATAAATTCATTGCATATATTGCAATATTTCATTTAACGCTAATTTTTGTAACATTAATGTATTTTTCTCACTTTAAAAACACACTAGTGAGAATCCTGCCGGAGCATGGAGGCAACATACTGATGGTAAAAAAGATTATCGGTCGACTGCATAAAGACGCGCCGCAGTTAATACCGTGAATTTTTCTTAAGTAATACACCATTTCAACAAGTAATCCTGTTCCGACTCTGGACGTTTGTGGCGCTGATGTAGCGCGAGATAGTGCTGGGAGTCAGTCACGCCTGAACGATGGCAGGGAGAGGTTGGGCAGATTCCATGCTCCCTCATTAGTGACTCAGTTTCAAATGTATTCTTTGTTCGTGGAATCCTGCGATGTGAATTGCAGCGAAGTAAAATTTTAGTGATACAGTCCACTATCTTTCATTACCGCATCAAACAAATCCCATTATCGTCAGTGGAAAACTATCGATGACTGACTATCAAGGCGCTTGAACTGTTATCAATGTGCATTTTCATCAATTAATTCAAAACAGTGGAACTCTCTTACCCAAGGGAAACCGAAAAATTGCTATGTTGAGATCTACATCTACATAATACCATAGAGTAAGTATACATAAGTATATACTTTCATATTTATATATAAGTATATACTTACTCTATGATAATACCTAGCGAGACACCTCTAGGGAGTTTGGAACGGAGTGATCAATCACCAACATGCATCATGAAAAAGAACCCACACATGCACACCAAACGTCATAAAAATATTACGCACAGTAACTAAATATACGCCCACCTTCGTGCAAAGTCAAAACTTGCAACGGTTAGTGATTTCCGAAGCAAATCCATGAAAGGTTAGAAAATAGGAAAATAAAAAAAGTAATTAGCCATCCTAGCGAGTGACGCCATTAATTTTATCAATCAAGACACCGTTGATATCGTTAGTAGTACAAGGAAAGAGATGGACCTATGGAATTGCTCTCCGTTTAAATAAATGTGATAGCAAGCAACTTGGATTTTTCTTCTAAGCTCAATTCATTCCGATAAGAGAGCGTCTTGGAATATGGACAGCTGGAATACCATTATAAAACCAAGATATTAGTATGCAGCCGAAGGCAAGAAGTGAAGACTAAAATTAAAATAGGGAAACAAAAACTGCTAGAGGTGGATGAATTCTGTCATTTGGAAGCAGGATAACCAGCGATGGGAGAAGCAATAAAGAAATTATCAGCTGAATAACCCATGCGAAGAGAGAATTTCAACAAATGAGAGATCCACTTATAGCGGGAAATTAATGAATATAAGGAAAAATTATTATCAGAACATACTTTTCTAGAATGCTTCTCTACGGTAGTGTAGCATGGAAAATGACGGTAGGGTAAAAATCTGAAGTGGAGGTTTTCGCATTGTAGTGACACAGATGATTGATGATGATGGATCGACTAAGTAGGTAATGAAGAAGTCCAAAGAAGAGATGGAAAGGAGAACAGCCTCGTGAAAACCTTGATAAGAAGACGAAACAACATTTTAGGCCTTAAATGATGGCCTGATAAAGACAATTCTCGAGGGACAAGTAGATGGCAAGAGGTAAAAAGGAAGATCATTTGGAACAGATAAAAGAGGGATGTGAAAGAGAAGAAATATGTAGGTGTGAAAAGATTAGCTGATAGGAGAGCTGTGTCAAACCAACCTTAGGATTGTTGGCCAGTGATGATTATGGAATAGCATGAGACAGTTAAAGTACCACAAAATTCACAGGTATCACATTAAGCATTTTTCACGTTCAAAACAAATGAGATAGTCGACCATGTCTCGAGGTCCTGAACGGGCTGCAGTCTAGCTTCTACTGCTCCCGCGCACGGTGCATAGTAACCACCATTCAATTGTTTTGATTTCAGCGATCGATATTTATATCACATACTGGTAGGAGAATTCAGCTGGAGTTGGTGCGTTTCGAAAAATCAGGGAATAATAGAAAGGCGAAATTTTCTCGGCCGATTCCGAGCCTATAGCGCCTTCGAACCGGAAATGACCAATTCGGAGGCTAAATTACCTTGAGTTTGTCACGCTCGATGCATCAAAACGCAGATAATGGAGAATATCACGGTTCGGAAAGCAGGGAGACGCATGAGCATCCTACGTTGAGAACGCTCCAAACCATGAATTTACCCTGAAAAATGCGGCGGAATAACGGGCTGAAACGCCTAGAGGAATCTCAGATCTTAGAGTAATATCACGAATTTTGTACTAGAGAATTCTCAAGTCGGCTTGCGCTGTCTCAAACCGGTTGTTTAATACTTAAATAGTCATCAAAATTCGTCAACAATTCAGAGATTGGTTTCGTGTGACACAGCTCCTCATTCCGCTTTCCTATCCGCTGGCCTTTTCATGGTGACGTAGTTCTTCTCTTTCACAACCTTTATAACATGCGCAAGTAACTCATTCGGGACCGTCCCTTTCCATTCTTCCCTTTCACCTGTCCTTCTACGATTGTTTTCATCAAGCCAAAATGTACCATAATGTGGTCAACTAACAACAAGTGGTCCAGTATTCTTCTTAAGAATTATAGGAGACTTCTCTTATAGCAAATATTATCAGAGAATGATGATGGATTTCTCTTTGCGCATCGGAGCGTGCGGAAATT
This sequence comes from Ischnura elegans, assembly GCF_921293095.1. NCBI lineage: Eukaryota > Metazoa > Arthropoda > Insecta > Odonata > Coenagrionidae > Ischnura > Ischnura elegans. The sequence continues at coordinate 54,450,129 of NC_060254.1, read as the reverse complement.
TAAAAAAAAATCAATAAAAATATTATAAATAGATATTAAAAAAGTATGCTATTAATAAAATAGCATAAAATGCGCTTAAAATTAGGAAAAAGCTTTTCATTCTCAAAAGCGTTTTCTTGTTGACAAACACCACATTTGTATCATTTTTATTTTCTACCATTTAGTGGTAATTTATGTATCGATTTTTACTACACGACATTGAATCTCAAAAAAATTGTATTTAGCTGTATTTTTTTACTAATTTATTGATTGTGAAATAAATAAAGAAGTTGAAATATGAAAAAAGAAATTTTGGAATGGACTGAGCTTGAATTCGATTCCTCCGACAACTTCTGGAAGAATCTAATGCCATATATTGAGAAAATTTAAAACTATTTTCCGCACGGGAATTCCGTTAAATAATTAGAGCATAATGTTAGCAAATTTTAAATGCCTCCAAACGTGATATAATTGAATATTGTATTGTCATCAGAAGCAAGGGTGTGTGCAAAATTTTAAGCCAATCCTACTGTGGGAAGTGGGTTGAAAACCAATCAAAATATTCCATCGATGAAATCGACACACAAGCGAAGCAATTTAAGAAAAAGCGCAAACAAAAAAGCGAGCAAAGTGGAAGTATAAAAATATGCTTACACGGGAGGGACTGGGCCCGCCTATAAGTTGAGGTAACCTTTGTCTCAACTCTACGCTACCGCACTAATCCACCTGATATTGGCTGCAGCACATACAGCGGAGGGCGGTCAGTGACCTCAAATGCATCTTCATCAGATGGCGTCGCCTTGGTGCCACTCAGCCAAGGGTCATTCATTCGCATCGCCCTTCCCGTTATTACCTTCCTTCCGCTGAAGGTCACACGCTGCATTCCAACGGATACCACAGCAATCACGCACCGCAAGACATCTTCCCTGCATCGCTTCCAACACAGCACGAACACTATTCTAGAAGATTCTCCATTCGGCCACTAAATGTGTCCGTCCCGTGAACGATAAAATTTTTTTGCCATTTCGCTCGCTTTTTAATATCTTTTCAGAACTGCATGCGGCGGGGAGATTGCTGGACAATGGTCAATTTATTATTAATATTTGCGTAGAGTACTTAATACAGAAAGGAATAACAATTAAATTTAAGAAATTCAATAGATCTTATGGTCACAGCGCTGGACCCAGGATAGGGACAAGGAGGGGGAGGGGGGCTAGGATGGGACTTGGGGAGAAACCTCCCAGCAGTATTAGGGGTCCGAACAAAATTTCTATTTTATCTAGTGCAAATTGGCTACAGCCCTCTCTGGATCCGCCACTGAATAGTCACGATTATATATTAGGGCAATTAGAAGTAATTATAGCTTATTTGCCTTTGAAATTCGGACCACTCTTCCGTCAAAGATGCCACAACATACATTAGTAAACCCACTTACGTGCGGTGATGATGACAGCAAATCCAATGGCGGACTGGAGAATCTTCTACAGTAATATTCTTGTTGTCACCCCCCCGCGCCTCAAAATGGGTATACCTAAGTTGTCACTCGCGACGCTAACGGGAGAGCGATCCAAAGTTTTCGCCAAAGAAGGCTATAATTTGAGTTCTCTTCCAAAATGTTACAAGTATAGATATAGGGCAACAATTCAACAGTTCTAAATATGGAGCATGTTTCTATAAATTACTAAACTTGATTTTATACAATGGTTATGTGAACAAATCTGCAATCATTTCATGTGAAGGACAATAATCTAATTTTATTTCCCTTTCTTCAATTAACTCTCTAACAAAATTAAACCTTATTTTAATATGTTTACTTCTTTTGTGAAACGCATTCTGCTCACTCAAAAACAAAGCTAACTGATTATCATTAAAAATTAAAATTTGTTTTTTTTTCCAAGTAACTCAGCAGTGAATTCCCTTAAAAACACAGCTTCTTTTGCAGCTTCTGATATTGCCATATATTCAGATTCTGTACTGGACATAGCACAAGATCTTTGCTTGGAGGTTTCCCAAGAAATGGCTGCATTGCCCCAAATGAATACATAGCTTGAATAAGATTTAGTGTCCTTATCATCACAATCTCCACCCCAATTTGCATCTACAAAACCAAAAATATTTTTGCCTGTTTTCCTATAAACCAGCTTAATTGACTTAGTAAATTTTAAGTAACGCAAAACCCTTTTGGCTGCTTCCCAATGTTCTACTGAATAGCAGTTATTAAACTGACTTATATAATTGACGGCGAATACAATATCTGGACGTGTATTCACTGCAAAAAACATTAGAGAACCAATCAATGATTGATATGGCAAACTTTGTTTGGTAAATGTTTCTTGCTTTTCTAATTTTACATTAGGCACCATAGGAGTGGACACTCCTTTACAGTTTTCCATATTGAACCTTCTCAAAAGTTCATTAATATATTCCTCTTGATCCAAAGCAATTTCTTCATTGCTTTGATTAATTCTAATACCCAAAGCATATTGTGCTTTCCCCAAGTCTTTCATCTTAAAATTTATCATAAGCTGTTCTTTAACATAAGTACATTCCACATCATCATTAGAAAAAATTAACATATCGTCAACATATAGAGCTATTATAATCAATTTCTCACCATTATTTCATATAAAAACACATGGTTCTTTCTCAGACATTTTGAATGATAGAGACTGAAGGACAATTTTTGCCTTATTATACTATTCCCTTGACGATTGCTTAAGACCATAAATGGCTTTGTTTAATTTACACACATAATTTTCCTTATCTTTAACTTTAAAACCAATTGGCAATTCCATAAAAACATCCTGTTTTAATTCACCATTTAAAAATGCGGTAACCACATCCATATGGTGTACAGTTAAATTCATTTCAGCGGCTAAACAGAAAAGTAATCTTAAAGTAGAATATCTTTCAACAGGTGAATATGTTTCTTCATAGTCTATCCCCCATTTTTGATCAAATCCTCGAGCTACCAACCTAGCTTTATATCTATTTATATTACCCCATTGATCCTTTTTCAATAAAAAAACCCATTTGTTGCTAATAATGGTCTTACCCTCTGGTCTTTGGACAAGAGTCCATGTATTAGTATTTTCCTCATGTGAATTCAACTCTTCAACCATAGCATTTTCCCATTTACTTTTATCTCTACTTTCCATTGCCTCTTTATAATTCTTTGGATTGTCTGCATCATTTCACTGGATAAACGCTCAACAATCGCCCACCGAATCAAATCCGCTCAGCTAGTACTACTAGGGCTACTAGATGAACGGATTTGATTCGGTGGGCGATTGTTGAGCGTTTATGCAGTGGAGGTATCGATATGGTAATGAGTAGAGCGCGGAAAAAAAGTCTCCAATTTTTCAAAAAAAGTCGCCTAAAAAGTCGTCAATATTTTTGAAAAAAGTCTCTTTAAAAGTCTGAGTTATTTCCATGAGAAAGTGGCCGAATTTAACGGAATTGATGGAAAAAAGAGGGTAGATATGCGAATTCGTGGGTTTACGTGTAATTTTATGGTCTTTTAAGACAGGAGATCACTATAATTTACAAAATATTTTTTTTTCAACTCTGAATAACACTTTCTTTGATGATCAGCAATTGTTTAAGAATATATCTGACTCCTGTAATTTTTTTAGCTGATCAATATCTATCTTTATTTTGAAATAGGGAAATTAAAGTCAAATTACAGGTTATGGATAACAGATTTTATTTATTAATTGCATGATATAAAATAAAGGGAAAAAACGTATTTTCATTTACTTTGAGTTGTATTGCCAAAAAGTATTTAAAGAAGTAGTGACAGATAAGGTATTTTTCTATGTTTCTCTCTACAATGTAGGCTCATTTCGTAACCATCTACACTCAACGTGAGACATTCACTTCGTCGGAAATTCTAGATAACCTTTCATATATCTGTATAATTTTTCCACTAATCTCCTGCAAAAAAGCAGAGCGCATACAGTGTGGCGCTGTCCCCTTGTCAGCAGACCACCCGGGTTCAAATACGTTGGTTCATAATGTCCCTTTGTGAAGTCTTTGGACACCCTTAGCAAAAAGAAAAGGGTGAGGTGGCCCAGGGAAAGAAACAATATATGAATTTAACATTCAATTGGATAAGTATGTGGCGAGCTCTACCCTCACATATCCAAACCACCTTCGAGTTGAAGCACTGCATGGGTTTACTTCATGAACGGTGGAGTAATCAAAAGAATTCATTGCAGTTTCCGGAGCTATTAATAAAATTCCGCATTAGCAATTGTTAGTAGCTGACATTTTACGGTAAATATCTGCTCCGCGTAGTATGCACCGCATAGAAAACAAGATTTTTCCGACACAAAGTTGAACAAGTGTGGTCACAACAGCCAAATATTAACTTAGGCAGGTATTTGCAATAAAAAGTCCCAGGAAAGTCTCTTTTATGAGAAAAAGTCCCACCACAGCAAAAAAAAGTCTCAAAAAGTCTCTAATAAAGTCATTAAAAACGGTATTATTTGATGAGATTGGTGAAGATTTGAATTTAAAACCACAAAAGTCCCACTTTTACAAAAAGTCGAAAGACTTTTTTTCCGCGCTCTAGTAATGAGGCATGGTCACTGACAGCAGAAATGATGTCAAGACTGGAAGTATTTGAAATGTGGCGCTACCGATAAATAAAGAAGACAAAATGGATCACCGGAGAGAGAAGCGAGGAATTGGTTAGAAGCAGGGATGAGTCGATTCCACTTATTTCGATCCCGATTTGAATTCCGATTAATTAAAATCGATTCCCGATTCTCGATTCCAAATCCACCGCTTCTTATTCATACTAACAGGAGTGATATTGATTGGTCAGTCGCATTGCTGTCATTAAAATTTAAGAATTAAGTGGAATAAAACTACAAAGACAATTAAGTGGTCCAAAAAATATTAAAAAATCGCAAATAAGTATTACTGATATATTTCCTCAGCTTTAAGAAAAAAATAAACATTTAAACCGTTTCAAGGCATAAATTGTTAACTTAATAGTGTACAGTGACTAGGGTGTGTTGTGGTCTTTATGCCTCAAGCTTAGAGTCTATTTTCAAAATATTTATCTTCTTGAAATTGATGGAATCGAGAATCGACTTCAGGCGATCGATTCTCGATCCGCTTCCGTGCCCGAGAATCGGTGGAATCGAGAATCGACATTTGGAATCGACACATCATCAGGCCTGAGGATGACGCAGTGCGTCGAAACCGCGGCCGTGATCGAATAAATATATATGTGGAAAAACAAAATTTAATTTTCATTCAAGAATGAGTCCATGTAAAAAGGTTATCAACTAGGAGAGCGGGGCAGAGAGCAATGTCCAAAATCAACATGATGGCAGACTTATGACAATTATGAACCGAAATTTATGTTAGAAATTTTTGGGACGAAGGTATATTCTTATATTGGCAGCCGCTACCGTTGAAGTAATTCTCGCAATGACACAAGGAGACAGGGGTGCAGCTAGGAATTAAGGCAAGGGGGGTATAAGGCGCAAAACACTGGGGTGTCTGAGGGTGTGGAATACCCGCCAGGGTGCGGGGGGCTCTCACCTAGAAAAATTTTCAGATAAATGGTTCAAAATGGTGAGTTTTACGGCCTTCTGAGGGGTTTTATTAATATTTACACTATTTTATATGTAATATTAATCCAATTAAGTGAAATGGATTAAACTTTAAAATTTCTCTGAGCTCTGGGGGGGGGGGGGGGGGCTTAATCCCCCAAACCCCGCCCCTCTCTGCGCCACTGCAGGGAGACACCTACAAGACTGAACAAAGTGATTCGAGGTGGAATCTGTTGCCGCCTTGCTGACGGCTATCTGGCTAAATCGCCGGATACATCTATCCAGAAACTATTGGTGTATCCCACTTGCTTTTGTAGACTGCAGTGTAAGCATCCAACGATTATCAGCATTATCCTACCCGCTGTGCACTCTCTCCTTCATAATCATTTGTCTCCTCCAAATTTCCTCTAGAAGGCTTTTCTTCTTGCCCGCAATGCCTATCTTTTCCCATCTTTGGATCACCTTCTTCGAATCATGATTCGGTCAATTCCCTATTTATTAATCCCATTCTCTTCCTAGTCTAAATTCTTCCCTCCAATACGGTTTTCAAAATTCCCCTCCCCGTTTAATTCTCGCTCAATGTTACTTGGTGATGTTGACGGAGTGCCATGAAACCATGAAAATTGGCCACCACGAAATGTCACGCCATGTAACGAAATACCATGAAACATAGCCGTGACGTTCGCGGAACATTTTTAATTAAGTAATCAATTGATGTGTTTCCCACGCAAATTGGAAAATCTCGCTCCCCCAGGGAAATATTGAGGGATAAAATTTAGAGAGCTGGATTTATCATACTCTTTCAATGGGAATAAAATTTTGAAATCATAAAATTTGTAAAGTGTCTCATGACGCTGCTGGGCTGTTGGTTTATGCAAAGGAAACATACCCGGACATACGGGTATACTTGGCAACCAGTGCGCAGATAAGGCAGCAAAGGAGGCTTTGGATCTAGCTGAAATAAAATGTGAAGAACCCCTCTCCGTTGTGAAGAGTGCGATTCACATTTAAGTGTGAAACACATCGTGACGGAGTGTGATAAACATAGGTCCCCTCGAGACATGCACAAAGTGAGCAGTACCTTAAATCATACCCTCGGTGATACCCAGGAGCGTTCGTCACAAGTAATAGGGTAGTTTCCCATTATTTTTTTATTGCCTAAATCGAAAGATTATTACTCCTGGAGTACGTATTTTACGCTTTTAGATTTTTAAATGACGATATCTATTTTTCGCGATTAAATGAAAAGTGAAAATTTTCAAACGCGCGAAGACGCGACGGCTAATTATGAATGCTGGGAAAATCCCGCGTGACGTCATTCTGGTTCCCGCCGTCACCGTGTGAGGTGACCTTGAGGCGAGGATATGTGTGCCGCTGCGATGCAGGCTGCTAGTAGGTAGCTGAGTACCCTGCTAGCAGGTAGCGCTTGGCTTAAATGAGGATTATTAATACACTATCAAACGAAGGAAACTTTCCGACAATAGGAAGGTTTAATAAGTGATTATTAAGACATGTTTCCCTGAGCTCTGTGCCTCATGCATGCATTGGTAACCTCAGACGATGTTTAACTCCTATCTTCTCCTATAGAAACTAGGTCCCTGTGACGTCACGTGGAGTGGCATCGCATGGGCGCCAATCTGGCCCTTTTCAAATGAGGATAAAAATGGACCATTGCCATTCGTCTAACCCGGTATTTCTAAACCAAAATAATTAGTATATTATGAATACACTAATGGTGGGTAACGAATCGCAATCAATGCCTTTCGTTTTCTTTGATGAAGGAGTACCCTATTGTCCTTTGAAAGGAAAAAACGTTTTAAAAAACTGTAAATTGGTTTAAAAAATGCATGCATATTTTTTATTCGAAATATTAATATCCGTTATAATACGACAGTGGAACACTTAAAATTTGTTTCACATAAGGACGGTTGTTGTGCAAAATGACCTTTGCTGTCGACGCACCCAGGAAAATAGACCCGAAGGAAACAGTAGCCTTCCCCTATAACTCCCTGGGAAGTTTGTTCACCTCTACCAGTGGCGCAGCGAGGGGCCGGTTTTGGGGGATTATCCCCCCTAGAGCTCAGAGAATATTTTAAGTTTAATCCATTTTACTTAATTGGATTGCTATTACTAATAGAATAATGTAAGTATTACTAAAATATCCCTCAAATAGCCGTAAAATTCACCATTTTGAACCATTTATCTTAAAAAATCCGCAATTTATTAATCTCGCACCTACCTATTATCCTGGTGGGTATACCATACCCCCATACACCCTGGTGTGAGTTGCACCTAACCCACCCCCCCCCCCCCCAGCCTTAATTCCTAGTTGCGCCCCTGACCTCTACCATCAACTTTGTTTGCCATCCAGTTTCTAGAACCTCCTATTTCCTTTTCCTCTCAGTTCATCCATTAACCTTTTAAAGAATTTAAAACGCTGTCTTTGCTAAAAAAAATCAATCTCGGAGCCAATACACAGTTACATATCCGGAGACACCTGACTGAGAACGTAATCTTACTGCATCCTGTCTTGAGGTATGATATCCATTGCAGCTATATCTGTTAATGGATATGTATTTCCGCTTGCATCCATTCAACCGAGAACGCTTTAAGAGGATGCCAAAAGTCTACGCCTTCATTCCAACGAGATGCACTAAGTTTGAACGCTTAAATTTCAGAGCTCTATTTGTAGTGTATTAACATGGATTACAATTATTTATTTTTCAGAACAATGAGAGTCGGTTGGGAGAATGAGAATCGATGCAGTGCGGTCGTCTCCAGTTCCAAAATATGATGTTCTCAATATCAATTAAAGTCTGTCTTTCCCATTTTTTCATAATGATTTCGTCCCATTAGTCAGAATTTCATTCGACATTTCCATTGCCACCAAATAAAATTCTGATGGTTTTGTACAAATTATCAGCTACATCCAATCCAAGATACGTTCACATGATATTTTATAAAGTATCGAGCCGAAATATGTAATGGGAAGGTGAAATATGTAAAAATGCAGGGTTATGATAAAATAATTGGTGCTGTTTTAAACGTGGTTTAAATTAAAACAGAATAAATTACAGTTTCTGCTCTTTCATTTTTCGAATTTGTCTTCTCAGTCAGTTATTTTAACCAACAAATAAATTTAAAATTGTGCGCCCTTAATCGCTCGACTAGTTAGAATCCCGGTTTCGACATTAGCCTACTCCTAAATAAGGCGCAAAGGGGACCACGGCTTAACGTCCCTTACGACGGACGGAGTGCTTCAGTCAAGTTGTGATCGGGCAGCCTCCGAAAAATCTCTCCCATCCTATCCCTACTATCTTCCTATGAATTACTGAAACCGCACGATTCCTTAATGATAACCTTGTATTTTTACACAAGTTAGACAGCTGGTCTTACCTCCGTGTGACCTCCTATCTCATCGAATGTTTGCTTGCGATTTCCGCTGCAGCTAGCGGTTAATGGAAATGCATTTCCGTTTGCATCCATTCACCCGAGAACACATTAACTGAGTGGCAAGATTCCAACCCTTCACTGCAACGTGATCTGATCACATAGTCCAAATGAACAATTTAAATCATTGTCATTAGATGTATTTCCACACAATTAAGACTAATATATAATATAAAAATTTAAGCACTCTTTTAGGTGCCCAAGTTTCTCAGAGTAAAATTTGATATCTGCCATAATTTTCGTTATTTTAAGCGATAAAATGTATTATTAGGACTACACATTCGGTCAGAAAACCCTGAAAATGTAAATTCGATGCCCTAAGCTTCCATGAATAACGAACACTCACGCGAAACCATATGTATCAAAAATTTCTAGTACAACGTAGGACACCCACAGAATCTCAACAACCGAAATTCATATTTTCGGAACCATAAAAATTCTAAAGCAATATAATCATTTCACTGACTTATTATCTGAATGATTAAATATGTTTAGTAAATAAACTATCTACCTAGTTATTCTTATGCAAAATGCGCACTCTTTCGTCTTGCGTTAACGTCACATTCACATCATATAGCTTCGAAAAATTTGTACATAAACCATGTATGACGCGAGCATTATATATGAGACAATAGGGTAACTTATGTTTTAACAGTTGGCGTGATATGGGCGTGTTATTACCCAACGTGAAATCCTTCGATTTTTACTACGGGCGTAATATTACGCCATCCGTCTTTTGAAAAATCGTATTTTGCCATGTATTAACAAAGCGGTACTTACCTCTAAATAAACCAATGAAAAACAGAAGCAAAATTCGTCTTTAAAATGATACCGAACACCTATTCCTACCTACTACCTATAAAAATAAAATTTGTTATTATTATTACAGCACCTACAGACATCAAACGTTTGTTGTTAGGAAATAACACAAAGTATTGACAAACAATTATAAACATCAAAGGTTTAGAAATAACACAAACGTATTGAAAATGACGAGCACGGGTACATATCTACAGTATTAAGGTCAGGACGGTAAGCATTAAACGATTTTTATGACACGAAAAAGGACCAATCAAGTGAGAGTGACGAGCCTGTTTACCTTTAGAGTCTGTTTTTGGACTGCGGTGAAGAGATGGGGCAAATGATATAGATGCAGTCAAACAGAGCCTATTCGGGAGAAGGACGAGGAAAGATTCGTTAGTGCAGGTGCGAATTTCCTGAACAAATGAAGTGGAACATCCGCTGGATGTCGGCCAACGTTGGGTCCTCGCCAAGGGATCGACGTCGGCAGAACGCGGGCGAACGTCAAACGCCCTTTGCGAGCAAGGCCTTTGAAAGAGTTGGGAATGTCAACAGAAAGAAGGGGAGGAAAGGTAACATCCCTGTCGTCGGTGAACCAAATATCATCATCCGCCGGTTCGTGGTGCGTAGGTATTTAATTTCACAGGAATGATCATGATCGCAAATGTTTGTAAAACTACGTAGGTACCGGCCTAAAATACACATAATTTATTTTTGTATTTATTCACATATCACCGAAATCAGCTCTACATTCCCTTTTACAAAGAGTTTTCAACACGTTAACAATTTTAAAGGCCGTTTTACACGGTACACGGAATGGCGGAATCTAACGTACGTGCGAAGGCGCAATCAAAATTGCGTCGTGTAAAGCGGTGAATTGCTAGAACACATGCGAGAATGCGTGGATGCGAGATGGCAAAATAGCCCCTGTTCTAATTTCGTTCATGCATTCGCTCAATTCCACGCCATTTTAGAAATTAATGCAGGTCTAACCTGTGCAATTCCGTGCCCCGTGTAAAACGTCCTTAACGCAAACGAACAGCCATACCCTGGATAGGGATAACCTACCAGGCGGGACTCGAACCCGCGACCTCTCGTTTGGCAGGCGCCTTCACCGAGGCCGGAAATTCAATTATTGTTACATGTAGGTTCACTGTTTACTAACTAAAGGGTGTTTAAAGGCTGTAATTATGTATAGGGACATCGTACGTACCAATCTCTCTGCGGATCCCATATGCTTACCACGTATTCGAGGTGCGGCCTAATGAATCCGAAGTAGCACATCTCAATCAATTCATTCACAATACCTTCCCATAACCCACTCGACGGATCATAGCTTCGAACAGAAGGGTTGAATGCATAAACTGCATAAAAATATTGGATGAAGTGTTCAAATTTCAATTCAAAATCAATAAAATCAAAGGAAAGGTTGGTGGGAATATCAACTGTGATGGATACGACATTCAAGAGGTTTGGGCATTTTCCTTGAGGGTTTTTGCTAATTTCTTCATCAATTATTTGTATTCGTTTCGGGAAAAGGGAGCTGCCTCCGAGTCATTTTCGCCCGTAGTTTTGGTCCTCCCTCAGTGAGCGTAATTAAGAGAGGTAATATCAGCTCCGTGTCTCACTCTTTAGCAAGGGAATAAATGTGCGGCGATTTGTATTTTCGTCTTAACACTTCGGCCGTTCCTGATTTTATTTACTCTGAGTCATAGCCCAACTAACTTCTCTTCATAATTATGGAAGTAAAAACATAGCCATGAAGCCTGGTAGCCACAACGCAACCTATGCTGGTTTAAAGACTCCACTGAATTTTCTTCGGCTTGTTGCACTGAAATTTTGAGGCCTTGTAGAATTCCATTTCAATTTAGAAAAAAAGAAAAACTTTGCTTTCTACAACTTAATATTTAAGAATAATCTTTAAGATGTTTTCTACAACTTCATCTAAAAGATTAAGTTGTATAAATCACAGTTATTTTTCTTCACTTTTTTCAGCTTTCCCAAACATACTGCATGGGATCGACTTAACTCAAAGTAAGTTAACGTATGACCATTTTTCTGAACAATTTTTGTTTAAAAATGCATATTCCACCTTTTTTGTTTAAAAGTTTCGATAATTGTTCAATGCGCCAATGGAACGAGCTAATTTTTGGGATTTCAAGGACACGGTTGACTTGCTTTGTATATTTAGTTCCCTCCAAAATTCTGGCTACGCACCTTAATGGCAGTAATATAGGCTCATACTTAACCCCAATTACGAGACTGTGCTTGCGTCGATATTCATCAAGGGAGTCGATCAGGTGGAAATGAGCCAGGGTCGCTAAACTACGCCTTCACTAATGTGTTGTCGTCGACTGCTCCCTTGACGCCTAACGGATCGCGATAAATTGAGCGTGAAAGAGGAAAGGCGCCCTCGAAAATTTAGGGAGACATCAATTTATCGACACCACACCAAGGTAGCCACGCTTCGCCTATGAGGACAATTCAGGAATATTAGTAAAATTCAGTCATGCGAAGAATACCGTTCTGGTTTGCCTCTTTCTATCTCGGTCGCATTAATCGAATTCAGGAGTAATTTATGATGATGGATTGATAATAATAAGTGTGGCAAACGGGCATATCCAGCGAGGGGCAGGAGGGGGGCAGCTGCCCCCTAGATGAAAAAATCGCAAAATTCTTTAAGCAAAATCAGTACTGAATTGAAACGAAAGTATTCAACAAATTTTCTTTAAACCCACGAAAAATAATATGTGTTAGTATAAGATATGTAACTAAAATAAAACTATTTTTTTCAAGGAAATAATCTCATAAGATATTAAAAGGCTGTTATAATTTCCTTAAAATGTTGGTTTCATTCATCTCTTCCATGCTAAAAATGTCACAACTTGGCTTGTCCCCCCCCTAGTTATAATCCTGGGTAATCCCTTGGTGTGGCATACATCGCTGTAAGATCATACTATTTTATTGAAGAAAAGGGAAACCTGTGATATTTTTAACATTTGACATACAAATATTTACGAATAAAGATATGCAAAATAAAGGGTCCACATCAATATGAAGTAACGCTAACTTATTAAAATAAATGTCATACCACATAATATGTCACATTTCAATATTAACAAATAATATTAAATCGAAAGAGTATCATTGCACGCCGTGGCCGCGACCTCGCATATGATTCATTAAATAAATCAAATCATGGTTTTTTTTTTCTTTATTTTACTCATAAAATGTGGTGCCTGACCCCTTGAAGCCCTCATCATCATCACTAGTCAACAATCCTAGGATTGGTTTGACGCAGCTCTCCACTAAGTTCTCCTATCAGTTAATCTTTTCACACCTACGTATTTCTTCTCTTTCACATCTCTCTTTACTTGTTCCATATATTTTGTTCGAGGTCTTCCTTTTCCATTCTTGCCTTCCACTTGTCCCTCGACGATTGTCTTCATCAGACCATCATGTCTCAAGATGTGGCCTATAAGGTTGTTCCGTCTTCTTATTAAGGTTTTCATGAGGCTTCTCTTCTCTCCTACCCTTCTTAGGACTTCCTCGTTACTAACTCGGTCGATCCATTTGATTTTCATCATTCTTCTGTAGCACCACATTTCAAAGGCCTCTATCCTTGCTTTCTCCGCTGCGGTCATTGTCCATGCCTCACTTCCGTATAGGAGCATACTCCAGATGTAGGTTCTTATAAATTGTTTCTTTACTTGAAGCCCTCTACCCCCAAAAGGCTTTCTGGTTCTCCATACACGACCCTGTGCAACAGCGATACTACACTGTCGTCCACTACAGCCACGTCAACGGGGCAGTTACACGTGTTCGAAAAGCAATTGGAAAAGAGCTGATGGAAACGAAGCTTAGAATGGAAATATGGGCATGCCGAGAATAGCCGTTTGAAGTCACGAGAAAATATTTTTTTGGCAAAAGTTTTCGCCGTTATCAATCGATTGAGTTATTTTCGTACTTTCCTCGATTCCAGCACAACTCATTTGGATGAGGGAGATATCGAAATACAGAAACGACTTCTCTATAACAAGACTCGCAAGATATGATAGAAACTCAACGTTTTATCAGCACTCACTCAGTGATTAACCCCGAAAGTTGGTTTGAAAAGTCACGTAAAAATGACACCCGGCCTGTCATATTGTGACGACATCCAAAGCTGGAATAAGTGTCTGAGATTACAAGGGGAGACCACGACCTTGCTCCGCCTTTTTCAATGCCGTATTTTTTATGGCCTTCGGAATGGTGAACACATCTCTGAACTAGTAGTGGTTCAAAATAAAAGATACAGTGTCCGGCGTGATGCGGTGGAAATCTTTGATATTCAGCTTATTAAAACAACTTGTCTGTTTCCACACTATTTTATGTTTACCGACCATGGTTTCGGCAGCTTGTGCCTTGTACCTTGACAATGGCACAAGCTGCCGAAACCATGGTCGGTAAACATAAAATAGTGTGGAAACAGACAAGTTGTTTTAATAAGCTGAATAGTAGTGGTTCCGTTGAATGGGCCTTGGTTTGGCTGTAATTATTTAATTTTCATGCGATATTTTTCACAACGCGTATATAATTTCATCATACCGCCCCATTCAGCAGACGGGTCAAGTGGTAGCGTTTACGGCTACCACCCAGGGGACCAGGGTTTGAGGCTTCCTGCTGGCTATATATTTTGTAGTCTTCATTGTGTTCATATGGCGTCAAGTTTTTCATTAATGTTAATTGTAGCAAGCATACACATGAGGAAATTTTTTTATCATCATATTGGCGTTACCATTCCGGAGGCCATGAAAAATACGGAGCAAGTTACGTGGCCTCCCCTTGTTAGTCAAAAATATGACAAAGTATCAATTTTAAATAGAAGATGCACTTTTTCAACCTATAAACAAACATGTTCCAAAAATGTCAGTACATATATAATCTACAAGGTTTTTCAACGGTGTTCAAACGGCGCCGGCCTCGGTGAAGGCGGGGTCAAGTCCTCGCCTGCCAAACAAGAGGTCGCGGGTTCGAGTCCCGCCTGGGTGGGTTGCCCCTATCCACGAAATGGTTGTTAGTATTTGTTAAAAATTGTTGAAAAGCCCCGATGTAAAGGACAACATGAGCTGTTTTCGGTGGTATGAACTAAATAAATAAGAAAACTGAAAACTTCCATACTTGTATGTCTATACCTAGACAACAATAAATTATTATTAAGTATTCTACCGATTAAGGTATGTTCCCGTGGAATACTTAAGAAGTATTCTGGCAGTCTCCCATTCCTTTCTAGATTTCTGCCTTAAATCACTTTAATGCCTTCTCCCTTTCATTCTATTTAAAAAATCCTATTCTCTCTCGTCCTCTCCCTCGTTTACCCAACATTCTTCCCTCTAAAACTGTTTTCAACATACTATCCCCGCTAAGTACTCGTTCCATCCACATCTGCCGTCTCTTCCGTATTTCACCTACAAGCCCCCTCTCCTCACCCACCATTTCCAGCACTTTTTTGTTCCTCCTCCTCTCCGTCCATTTTACTTTCTCCATTATTATCCACACCCACATCTCAAACCCATCCACTGCAATCTGAATATCACGACTTTCAAATCCAGTTATTAGCGCTAAATGGCCGATGACCTCCAATTATTTTTTCATAGATCGACTAAGGCATCATTTCTCTTTGATGTATGAAAATATTACGGCATGTTTTCGAAGGTCCTTGTAGTAGAGGTTCTACCTTAAGCATTCTAAAGCTCTACACTCCAGATTCTCCATACTCTTCAATAGGCTTTGATCTCTTAACGATCCTCTCATAAGTTCCTTCCAGTAAATGAACGTTGGCTGGATTAGGTGAGGGTAAAGGTCACAAAGGACGTAGCAATGGGCGTCTGAATTCCACATATTCAGGTGCCGGTTGCCTTCCATGGGTCGTATAGTTCTTTAAGGATATTTTTTGGGAGAGTCCGAAGGCTTAATTCGGGATCAGAACACTGGACTCTTAGATAGACAAGCGTTATCCTCACCAGGATGCTAAGTTCCTGGAGGGGATGCGCTTGGTACTGCTGTGGATTATTCGGATCGATTATTATTAAGAGCAGTCGATTTCAGATGGTGGTAACGAGATTAGAGATGTAAAAATGTCGGTCGAATTTGATTTTTCGAGAAATCGATTTTTATTCGAAATGAAGAGATCGAATTTTCAACAAAAATCAAAATTTCAAACGAATGATCAATTGTTCTAAAAAATTGACTGTTCTTTCTCAAATAAAGTTTGTTCAAAAACAGATTTATTATTCATTCGAAAAAACTCAAAATATACATTCGAGTCGTGGAAAAAATCTTCGCAGAATGGATGCTTGAGCTATTAGTACAGTAGATTCCGCTTAATGAGTCCACCGGTTACTTGGGGCAGCCGCTTAATTGGGGCAGATCTTGAAGAACAGAGCCCAATAGAGGAATATCCTAGAGTATTCTCCGCTTAATTGGGACAGCAAGCCGCTTTATTGGGCCATGAGTCGGCGACATAGACTCTATACTAGCGACGACATTAATTTTTTTTGTTTTTAGAATACTATTTTTTTTACTTTCCCCTTTGATTTCCTCTTATTTTCCACAAATGTTCCTATTTTTGCCCCATTTTGAAAGCTTTTATTGTTATACTATCTGCAAGAGGATAGGACTTTTATTTAATAGGATTAAGTAAAAGACATTCATTCGGCGTCGCCCGAGGCTGTGAAAAATATTTTTAATTTAATTATTATAATTCTTAAAAATGATAATAATTTAACTAAACTGCTGATTTATTAATCAAAGTAATGGTTTAATAAACTTAGGTTGCATTATAAACGTTCTTTAGTCTTCTTTCTACCATTTCAAAGTTTTTCATGCCTATATACGAGAGAGTTCGCCTAATTGGGGCAGCCGCTTAATTGGGGCAAAATGAACAAGTTCCGATATGTCCCAATTAACCGGAATCTACTGTACCTAGTAAAAATTTACAAATGCGCGCACATTTTAGTTTTCGGATTACCGCTTGGATCCATTTTTTAAAATAGACAGATCAACTGAAGTTAGGGGCGCAGCTAGGAATTAAGGCTAGGGGGGGTTTTAGGTGCAACTAACACTAGGTGTCTGCGGGGGTATGGAATACCCGCCGCGGTAAGCAGGAGGTGCGGGGGCCATCCCCCAGAAAAAATTAAGAGAAATTGTTCAAAATGGTGAGTTTTACAGCATTCTGAAGGATATTTTATTAATTCTCAAACTAGTCCATAAGTTATATTAATCCAATTTAGTAAAATGGATTAAATTTAAAGTATTTTATAATAATAGACAGAACACTTGACGACAGTGACGCTGCTAACAATGAGATAAAACTAAATGCTCAATATCGCAAGTGAAATATCGAGTTTGGATCGATACTCGAAGATCACGAATCGATCTCCTCGATCTTTGACTGCTAAATCTCGATTTTAGATTTCAATCGAAATCGAATTTTCAATCACTAAACGCGATCATTCTTCTACCACGTCCTTCTCCCAGAATTTTGACAAAATAATCTCCCCTGAGCCTAGAGAGCCGAAATTGCGTTTTCGTGCTGGTGCCACGAAATTTTCTCAGAGCTCTGCAAGGCGGAATATACCTTTTTTGTTTCGGTGATAAAAACGTTTTCAATCTCAAATCGATTGTCAATCGAACTCTCCTTAAGGCGAGTTAATAACAGGTTACGGCTTTTAGATATCTGATGGTTGTGACGTGACACGATTTCGCGATAACCCCGCACCACAAGGTCAAGGTCTTTAAAAAGGCCACTACTAAAGATTAGAGACAAATGATATTCGGAATTCTTTATTCCTGCTATTTTGGTCTCAACTCATTAAGAATTGATTGGCACCTGTCTGAGGTCTTATTTCGCTAATAAAGATCGGGTCTGGCGATCACAAAAAACCATAGTAATGAAGCCACATAATACTTGAGGTACTTCCTCAGTCTTGTTGAATTGGTTTAATTAATTAGTTAATGCAATTTTGATAGACAGCGAAAATAAATAGACACGCATAATTAGTTATTCGATCCGTTGTCCAATTTTTCGAGTCATTGGAGGCTACAAATCGACTACATTAACCCTTTTGCGGATAAGTTGATTGCGTCACTAACGCATGTCAGGCGCGTCACCGCCTTTAATTCACTTTTTTTTACCGTGATTTACTCTCATGGTCCTGTACATGGACCTTGCGTGGTCATTTTCCGTTCACGGTATTTTGAAAGACTTCATCCCTCGTAAATAAGTTCTCCCTGAACGAGTAAATGTACCTGAACTCTGACGATGTCAACAAACTCATGAAAAGTGGGTGGCAACTTTCGCGTTTTCTTATGTCAAAGAAAAGCACAGGAAGCAGGGATAGAATCGAAAATAGGAAACACAATACATCTATTGTGATTTGATTGTCAGGAAAGAGTACTAATTCCTGAATACCTGTCGTAATTCCAGTCCGACTAAAGAAATTAAAAAAAGTGAATGGTTGAAGTCAATTTGATACGATTTGTGAGAACCGTGTATAACATGTTTTTAAAAATGCCGTCATTTTTTATAATTGGTAAAACAGGATTCTTCGTTGTAACTCAAATTACGAGTTCAAAAATATCGGCATTTATCGCGTGGAGGCTTACATTTGAAAATCACGTGTGGATTGAGTGGGATTGCGTCCCGGCCCCATAAGGGTAATTACGCAGTTTCAAGACACGCGTATTTTTGTAATTTTATTATTCTAAGACAATCAGAACAGTGTCCTGAATACGAAAATGATAATTTTTGTCCTGGAAGAGCCAGCGGAAAAACAGGAAAATTTTTTCCGATAAGTGATTATTTTGGTGTTCAAAATGTTTGTAATTTTACGCCATACACAATGATGCAAGTATTATCTAAATAGGATGTTAAACAAGATATTTATCACATATCTTAAGTTGACTAACTTTTTATCGAAAATAATTTTTCCGGTTTTTCCGCTTTTTTTTTGGTTGATTTGCCGGCTTTTCTGCCTCCATTTATGTGTTAAGCACACTGTTCTGAGAAGGTATATCAGAAGAAAAAATCGCAAAAATACGGGTGTCTTGAAGTGCATAATTATCCCTAAAAGATTAGAAATTAAATACCGATAGACCCCATTAGGGTCGAACGTAAGCGAGGAAATCAAGGGTGATATCACCTTCTCCCCCCGAAAGGAGCAGAGAGATATACACATATGCCACAGCTCATTCATACCTTGTCTCAGGGATGCCGACTTACAAAAAATATTGGGGGGGGGGGGGGGGGGGGGCAAACCGGGGATCTTTCCCCGGGAAATTTTTTAAGTTGTGAGTTTTAAGTTTTTTTTAAGCATTTTAGAAGAGTCATATCATATACATCAAACCCTGATAACTCGAATCTCGATATCCGGACACTCCGAGGAAAATGGACAAGCCCGACACATTTTTCCCTCACACCCATAACGAATTTTTGAGGGGGCTCGGGCCCCCTCAGGCCCTATGGAGTCGGCGCCACTGCCTTGTTTTCCTCGAGTAGGTTGGCGTATCTACAGATATAATACGAAGAACAGCAAACGCTAACAGAAAATCTTGCGTGAGTTCACGATTACTAGTCAAAATCATCCGTTTCCTCAGTGAATGTGCTCTCGGCAGAGTTCACGAATGTGCTCGAGTGGGAACTCCAACCGACGTGCAAACGGATCTGCTGATTCCAATGAAGTAATAATCTATTAGGTACCTATTATCGTTTTTCAGTTACTGTAGTTATTTAATTGAGTCTCAATAATAATTTATCGGGTACCTGAACCTGCATAATGAATGTGCCCATTAAACTGCACTCATTTAGAACTAACCTTTCGAAATAAGAGGACTTTCGGCATCCTGCATTCCCAGTCATATGGAACGATATCCAGGCACTAAAACCACGCATTATGACACAAAATATCACAGTTAACACAAAAAAAATCACTTCCAGAAATTGGTTGGCGCCATCATCCGCGGATAACGCTTTAAAATATCACTGTTACGCATTCTAGCGGCCCATTGACCCATTGATAATGAAAAGAGGGTCGTTAAATGCGCACTGCGCAGCGGAGTGGAAGCGCGCACTCATCGTTTCATTGAAAAGTTTGCGCACAATATTCTGTCTATCATTTTAGAATATTTTCCCATTGCCTAGTTACGAAATCAATTTCACTTTCAAGAGTTACTTGCACACATTTTTGTTTCCACGAACTCATCATCGCCCTCATAAGAATTATAGTACTGCTGCTGGTACGAATGCTGACATTGTTAATTGCGCATTTACTTTTACTGCCTCTGTAACCAAAATTCAGAGGGGAGAAACTATCAAGGTACGGTGTTTCAGAACGATGGAATACTTACTCAGTGTAATCATATCTCTTCAGCCTTACAAAAGCCCAGCCTCAATGTTGGAATTATCTTAAATTTTGCATTTAAAGGTAAAGTGTCTCGAAATATGTACAGTATTAATTCACAAGATAGTAAGTTACTTCATGCTTCTTTCATTTGGGAAAAGTAGAACTATATTTTTCATGATATTTGAGAAAATGAACTGCACAAATAATTAGGCATTTGATGAATTATTTGGCAGGATATTTCGTGTTATTTTGTGCGTATTTTTTTGCAGTCGTGTAACGGGTGTTTGCGGCAGTAAAAGGTACCGGCATTCATAGACGATTTTGGTGAAGTGGCACATGCCACTTCACCTTCACTAGGGGGGGGCCCACCTAGACGCTTAAAAAATAGACAGCATTTTTTTTATACAGTTATCATTACGTTCGTTTTGTTTTGTGTATTAAGGAGCCTCAACGATTTAATTCCATATTAATAACTTTCATGTTAAAATAAAGACAATATTTCGCACAGTAAAAGTTGTATCTTGTTTTGAATCTCAAGTATGAAGAGATCGTTTACCTCTAAGACCCTTGTGCCCCCCCCCCCCCCAGAAAAATCCCTAATCCACCCCTGCAGGCATGGTTTAGTGTGGATAGATAAGAAGAATACGATGATCTAAATATGGATTCTAATTTGCAGATGAACCGTTCATATTCATTGCGGAGGACTTTCAGTGGGAGCAAAACGCCTTTCCTACATCCAGAAACAAAAGGAGCAGAAGAAAAAATCAGCAGATTTGGAATTTCAGGGTGGCGGAGTACGTACTTGATTGGCGTTACCAGCCATGATTCTTGTGATGCAGCAAAAATTCTCGATAGAGGGTTTTTGCCATAGGTAAGAATACATCAAGAATAATATCGTATATCAGGAGCGAGTATTCAATTCTGATAATGAATGTTGCTCGATGGCGTTAGTTATATGTTAGAGAAACTGGAAGTGTGAATTAACTTTATCAGTGGGAATTGCATTAAATAATGATAAATATTTGTTCGTCACTTTGATGTAACATTGGAAGTATCATTCTCGCCGTTGTTTCCAGTCGCAGTGGATGAACAGCGTAAATCTTGAAAGTATCCTTGAAGTTGATTGCAAACCTGGTTGGAGAATAACTTACAAACTGATTCCTCGCGGTCGTTCTTAGCGGTAATGAAGATCCTCGAAATGGTTAGTATTACAGGGATGGTGACAAGCAATAAATATAGGGGGGGCCCAAACCGGGGATCTTGCCCCGGGAAATTTTATAAGTAGTGAGTTTTAAGTTTTTTAAGCATTTTAGAAGAGTCATATGACCAACAATAGAACCCTGATAACTCGAATCTCGATATCTGGACACTCTGGGAAAAATCGAAAAGCCTGACACATTTTTTTCCTCACACCCATAACGAATTTTTTAGGGCCCCATGGAGACGGCGCCGTTGGAGTATTTAAAAAAATTGCTAATGGAATAATTTAAAGAGTACCGCATCTCATAAAATTATCATACTGGGTTTCTTAAATCGTGTATACGCGCCGGTTTCCTCTTTTCCGTTGTTGAAATAAATAATTGTATGGAAAGGTTACAAATACGATGTTGTTAGATCAGATTCCAATTTTAGATTTATATTCTCTGGGGAGAGAGTGATGTAGGTATGACCAATACGAAATTGATTTCTCAACACTTTTACTAAGAATTCTACCTGGGTTTTGTTGTATTAAAGTTTTCCTTCTCGTCCCGCGGGACATAGTAGTAATTCCGGAATGCTGGAATTATTTTTGGAGGAAAATTGAGCATTAACATATTTCAGGTGTCATTATTCATCGTAATGCACTGTGGCGTATAGTTTCTCCATAAAATTCACTAATTCTTGATTTACTTTGTGGTATTCCATCATACGTTTTCCTGGATATTAGACAATTACTTATACCACTTATTTTTTACCAGAGCGCGACCCGGGTTTCAATGAATTATCATCATCTTTAATTAATTAGCGCCTGAAGATGATGATAATTCATTGAAACCGGGGTGTTCAAACACCACCCGGGTGTTAAAAAATAAGTGGTATAAGTAACTGTCTGATATCCATGAAAACTTAGTTTCTATATAGGTGATCAAATATTTCTTATAAAAATTCTCATGATATTCTTTATATTATTTATAACTATTTGTTAGTTTTACGTGGTAACTGATTTGTTTGCATTTAGTTCTTGCTAATATTCTTCATGATTTCTCTCTATCATTTTAGCTGATTAGAAGAGCAGTTTAGCTCTCATAACTAGTCAGCTTCATATCGCGGAATGCTTTTGTTTGACATCGAAATTATTTTAAATAGATACGTCAG
The DNA here is from genome assembly GCF_921293095.1 of Ischnura elegans. Lineage (NCBI taxonomy): Eukaryota > Metazoa > Arthropoda > Insecta > Odonata > Coenagrionidae > Ischnura > Ischnura elegans. The sequence continues at coordinate 54,427,592 of NC_060254.1, read as the reverse complement.
TTAGAAGTGAGAGATATTTTGGCGCCCTGCAGTTGCTGCGAGTATCAGCTTCACTTAAGAACCGCGAGAGTGCATTGGTATCGCGTACTCGCTCTGGTACTCGCCGGGCAGTGGCGCCCTCGGTTGCAGAGGTTACAGATTCCAAACAGTTTTCCCGTGTGCTTCAAAAGTGTCGGAGAATTAGTTGTAAAAATTCTAACAGATGGCTCTAGTAGGGATTTTCCTCTTTACTGCCTTTCTTACTAACATAAGGAGTGAGAGCGGCTAAATCATACAAAAATCATCGTTGCGTTTGTCCGTACGTGCGCAGACAAAATACTTCGTGTGAACCGTATGAAGGCATATCGGCAAGCGCGTTAAGCATGGTTTCTAACATAAACTCAATGGTTTCTATCCTTGCCATTTTTCAATTTTAAGAGCTATCGTCGCAGTCCAAGCCGAAAACATTGACAGTAGAGAATCATTTAGGCGGCAAAATCGAGTGAATGAAGCGTATGTAACGTCATAAATAAACTATATAGCATAAAGTTCATGCAAGATGTAGTAAAGGAAGAGCTACATTTCAATTGAGTTCAAGGGTGCCGACTTACAAAAAATATTGGGGGGCCCAAACCGGGGATCTTGCCCCGGGGAATTTTATAAGTAGTGAGTTTTCAGTTTTTTAAGCATTTTAGAAGAGTTATATGATCAACATTAGAACCCTGATAACTCGAATCTCGATATCTAGACTCTCCCGGGAAAATGGAGAAGCCTGACACTTTTTTCCTCACACCCATACAAATTTTTGAGGGGGCTCGGGCCCCCTCAAGCCCCATGGAGTCGGCGCCACTGATTGCATTGCACTTTTCTCCTAATGGTGTGCTGGGTGAAGCAGGAGTCGCACTTTCCTGTTGATGTAATGGCGTATACAGGGGATGGGGTAACGGGGGTCTTTACCCCTCCCCAAATTTTTTCAAAAATTTTCAATTTTGCATTTGTTTAATATTTTTTGTATCCTTGTGAATGAGTACAAGGAGTGTATTTGCAAATGCATGGCTACGAAATCTCAAACGTGAGAGAAATTTGAGTTGTATTCATCGCTTTAACCACGAATATTGCAAAAGATGATCCTCAAGGCGGCCTCTAAGTTTGCTGTCACCCACCGCGCATTTAAATGAGTTTACAAAAGTCACCACTCGCGTCGCTGACGGACAAAGTGATCCGAGTTTCACGGGGAAACATGGGATAACTAGGGGTGTTAGCCTAAATTTACATGCATGATAATGTGATCTGTCCAATTCATAACTGTTCAATGCTATTCCTCGGAATTACAAACGTAATACTGCAGAATTTTGGAAAAAAGGGGATCGAATTGCACTCATCACCGCACCGCTGACATATTTGAAATCCGATTGAAATGCGACTGAAGTGCTAACAGCAATCAACCTTCTGTGGGATGGAATTGGGCTTTCTCCATGCAGTCCCCTTGGGCGTAACTCTACCGGCAAAAAAAATTACACGGGAGATAATCCCTCTCTTTAGGGTAATATTCCATACTCCCTAGACCCAGGTCATTACCCCCACCCCTCAAATTTCATGCTGAATCCGCCCTTGTGCAGATGTTTATCACCCTCAGATATGGAACATAGACGTAGAATTTGCTTGGGTGTGTAATGTGATATTAAATCGTATATTATTTGATCATGAATCCTTGTTTTACTTGCTGCATGGAAATTTTGGTAGCTCGTTTTATAATTAATTTTTAATGTGCTCAGTGTTTGAATCGATGAGGGCGCTAATCACGGATTTGTTGGCATATCACTAAGGGAGAGATAAAGATATGACAATTTTAGATTTGTATGGGGATGAATTGAAGCTTCAATATTTTCTAATAGGGGAACAAGGGGTAGAACGGGTTACGGGGCAGAATGGGGTTTGGGTTTTTTTGCGACTGAGATGCTGCCAACTATCAGAGTGTTAGAAATAGATTAACCCGTTTTTGCTCATCTTCTGCATCCACGTTGGTTTAGTTAATTGAGTTTTTATATATGAACTGTGAGTTGTGTGGATTTTAGCAGTTTTTTCTTACTTCGGAAGATTTTGTATCAGTGATAAGTCATATTCAAGCTCTAAATAACAGTAATTCTTGGTATGTTTTTGAAGTACGTCTAATTATCGTTAGTTTCGTACAGAGTCCTCTGGATTGTTGATAATACACTACAAAGTTGAGCCCTATGAAGGAATAGTGTAGAGAACTGCCATCCAGAGGACTCTGGTTTCGTATAATTGAACGTCTGAATAAGCGTTATTTTCGGGCGTCAGATATTAGGTAAGCGTAAACGTGTTTTTGGGGCAGAACGGGTTGGGCGGAAGCGGGAAGTAAGAAAAAATCGAAAAAGAATGATGGGATGGGAAGAGACAACACTATGTTTACACAGCAGCGATTTTCATTAAAAATCAGTTGAAGGCTGAGTCGCTTGTTCCATTTGTAAGAAATTGGCTCACAACTCGAGTGCAGGAGTAGATAGCTAAGCTGATGATTCTGTACTTGTGAGTGAATTTTGTGATAAGGCTTCAACAGAGACTAAGTAAAAGTGTACTGCACCTAAAAATTCATTTCAATTAAAAGACAAGAACCTATAATTTGAGTTTTTCTTTTGTGTCTCATATTTAATTTGTTTTTGTATTTCATTTTCACACCACCCCACTCCGCCCCATACCTGGGGCAGAGCGGAGAAAATTACACAATTTTTTTGATTTTGAGAAAAAAATATATTTAAGATATTTTCCCACTGTATTGTTGTATTTTTGTGTTCAATATATTTCAAAATGCCTATTAAATGTGTGAGGTAACTTTCATAAACCTTTATGTGCCTGTTTTTTTAATGTTTGGAAATTGATACCCCATTCTGCCCGGGTTCCCTTTTATGATTTTGTTCTTTCCCGGTGTATGATACTGGTGAAATTTTCTCGGGTTTTCGACCGGGTGGGTTGCTTGTAGGCCAATGTGACATTTCGATAGCTTTCGATATTTCATGCCCTGAGGACGATGGCAGAGGTAGCTATCGACACGCCGGCCTACAAGCAACTCACCCGGTCGAAAAACCGAGAAGATTTCAACAGTATTTCCTTTTAGGTTTGTCAGTGGTTCAACTCAATATCCATGTAGAACTCCGAACTCCCTAACTATTGAACGTATGTGATGGAATTCTTCTTTCAATACATTCTTCGGCAATGTTTTTTTTAATTCATAATACTGTTAACGCGATTGTCGCTTATCTTATTGCTTCAGCGACGTTGCTACCGGTCGTTGAAATCAGGGAATAGTCAGGGGATTTGAAATGGGTCTGGGAAATAGGGGACTATGTTCCCTCATCATCATAGGGCTTAAGTCCTAATACTGCTTTGACGCAGACCTCTAATCTGTTCTCCTACATGATTACCCTTCCAGACTGATATATTTCATCTCCTTTAAAATATCGTCTGTGATGTCAGAAAAAAATTAATGTCAGAAAGGGCAACACAAAATAAACGACCGCGATAGGTGGCTGCTTGATGCATGGCATCATTGACACGGAAAGATGCATAAAATTAACTTTCATAACTCAATTATAAAAATACTTTTGTTCCATTTAAAACCATTTTCATTCGACGATATTTACCTTTAAAATTTACCTTTTTTAATCGTAAATAGGTCAGCAAATACAAATAAGCTACTGTGTTTTATTTATTTATACTGAATACCTTTTGTTTGATGTGTCAATTAAACTTTTGACATCATATTTTGACTTTTACTTGTTTGAAATTAAGTTTGAAATTCAGTTTTTTTACACATCTGTTGTAAAGAAATAAGTTTAAAAAGATATTTAATATATCTTAAAAGTAATATTGTATGAAATGGAATTGTATTCTTAAAAAATATGGTTACTTACTGATCGAAAGGAGGGTGTGAAAAAGTCAGGGAACATGAATAATTTAGTCTCAAAAATACCACTAAATTCGAATTCGGGAATATTGAAACAAAATGAATCTGTTCAAGATGTCATTGACAACAAGATAATGAAGAAACTTATGTAATGAAGAATACTAAAAGAATATGAGTGGCGAAAAGAAAAAAAATTTAAGAAAAAATATGAACGAAAAATGCTGCAACCATTGGCGAGAAAGGAAAGCTTAGCTTATGGGTAATGGTTGGAATGGTTGATTGGTTATGGAATGAACTGGGACTTGTACGATTATGCCGTCGAATAAGGACTGGAAAGACACAGTGACGTAGAAAGTAACTCTAAAAATACATATTTTTTAGTTTATTTAAAGTCAAGGGCCGATAATTATTATCGAAATTCAATAACGTAGCCAGAAAAAATATTTCTTGGGATTTTACGAGAGGGGTTTACGGGGTTATTAGAAGGAGATTCAGTTTAGACCGTATCTTTTCAATAAGGAACCCCGTAACCACCCCTCCTCCAATTACTACGGACTACGTGTATTTTCGTAGATAGCTGACCCTGATTCTATAATTATTTTTATAGTTATACGCGAGAATATAAGAAACATTTAAGTTCTTTCCACGCTTTAATGGCATTGAATACAGATCAGGATAGGCAAAGAACGCGTCCGCAATATGTATACGCCCTTAGGACCTGACTCAGTAATTCATACTCCATTAATACTCACTGACAATGAGTATACATTTAAGTTAAGTCTTACCGCGTGATATGCGGTGAAGTTCAAATTGCCATGGGAAAAATTCGCCTGTACCAGGAATCGAGATAGAACAAAGGTCCACCCTGGATCTATTGGTAGGAGACTGTTTTCCTATGATAAGTAATGTAAAAACTAACTGAATAATCTTTTATAATACAGTTACAATGCGTATCGAATGCATGACGTTGGCATTTCCTCTGGGAGGATATTTTAACAGCCACTATTCGCTTGAACCCCCAACAGGTATCTTGCATCGCAAATAAGCATTTTATGGATTCCTGAGGGTGAGGAGGTGAGGTTCACGGGAAAGTTGGAAGGACAGGGTGGCCACCCTCTCAAGAAATATACACGAAGCACAGGTGCATATTTTCTGAGTCATAAGAACCTCCATGTTGGTGTATTTGGTTTAACGTCTTGTTTTCTTCGATATTTTTTTAAATACACTGTAATTATGTTATGAGCTTAATATATTTCTTTACACCTAGGATTCATTCTTACTGCTATTTACACACACTGCTGTAATAATACTTTATTTCGAGAAGTAAACGGCGAACTTCCCTGTGGCGTACTTTAGGGAAATCAACATGAAAGTGTACTTTCCAAATGAGTGTAATTTCCAAGCAGGGAACATCATCTTCATTGACCGGTATTCGAACCCGAATCTCGCGGATTCGCGCGAGGTGTTCTACCACTTGAGCAACCAAAACATTTTCTTCCTCTATGGAGTTGTATAAATTTCAAAGGACAAGATAGTTTAAGCTGTCAGGTATAATATAATACTCGACAGCATGTTTGTTCGGAGGGCTCCGAAGTCCGAAGGTTAACGCTAAAACTTTGAATGCGAAAAAGAAACGGAGTGTGTATGCACATTTTCTACTTTGTAAACTTATATATGGATTTAATAATTTTGAGCATCTTGATATCCGTGGATTTTTCGAACACACTTAAAACACCCTTGAGGTGGCTCGCAGGGTATTATGTAGATGTTAAATTCTACTGAGTGTTTTATAGACCTGTGAATACTTTGATTTTTTTATTTCTGTTACTCACCCTAACACGTCACGTGCATATTGCATAATAATTATGCACTTAATATAGGTTAAGGGCTGATCAAGAAAGTAGCTGGGAAGGTGAGGATTGAGGAAAAGTTGGAAGGGCAGGGTTGCCACTCTCTCGGGAAAAAGAAACGAGTCCCATATGCACATTTTTCGATTTTTTAGAACCTACACATGAGTTTATTAAGTTGAGCATCTTGATAACTGGGGACTTTTTCAAAAACGCATAAATTATCTAATGAGCTTTCTATGCTCTTAAGGCTGTTTTACACGGGGCACGGCATTGCGCAGGTTAGAACTGCATTAATTTCTAAAGTAGCATGGAATTGCGCGAATGCATGAACGAAATTAGAACAGGGGCTATTTTGCCATCTCACGTCCACGCATTCTCACATGTCTTCTAGCAATTCACCGCTTTACAAGACGCAATTTCGACTGCGCCTTCATGAACATGTCAGCTTGTGCAAGTATGTGCCCCGTGTAAAACGGCCTTTAAACACCTTAAACACCGGTTCGGGGAGGGTGGGGTGAGGAAGGTATTAGTTGAATAAAAATTGTGGGATGGGGGTTGGGGGGGAAGGGAGTAAAGGTCGGGGAAGTGAGAAATGGTGGGGCTTCTGTCTGAAGGCCGCCTTCTTCAACCCTTCTTTTCAAACATTCTCTGCGCAGCCTTTTCCATACACTAGTCTTTCCTCTGCCTCTCAAGCCATCTGGCATATCAACAGTCCTTAAAAAGACCAAAATGTTTTTCTTTACGGCATTTTCCATGCCCATGAATAGTGGTTCAGATAACCTCGGCCACCCCAACTTCCTTGTTAGCGAAATTCCATTACCCTGAGAAAATAGTCTGTAGCTCGTTTGTCACTTGAAAATGCAAGGATGTAGGGAAAAAATATCGTGGAAAAGTACAGTCTATTTTTTCAGCTCCATGAACAGTTATGGATCTGAATAATATATTTTTAAGGCTTATTTGACGGAAAATTAAACTTTAATAGGGCAGTAAATTTTTGATTTTACATCAAATAGGGCTTAAAAATATATTATTCAGATCCGCAACTGTTTATGGAGCTGAAAAAATAGACGATACATTTGCACGATATTTTTTCCCAAGCAGTTTCACCACATTCTTGCACTTTCAAGAGAGAAACAAAGAAAAGACTGCCTGTGAATGAACTGTCGCATTTATAGCCTCTCAATGCTTTAACCCCGCGAGCCTATTTTAACCTCGCAAATACTCTGTTGCAAACGTATGGAATACATAAACAAATGATAATAGCACTGCCTACTTGTGTGCTCTGCAGCCTGATTGACCTTGCTGAGCTACCGGTTGTTGCTTTGTTGCTTATCATGACCCAATTGCGATAATCGTGGCCCAATCGCGAGAAATGTTTTGGGGACTTTGGGGGATATGTAATAGGGTGGTTTCCTATTATTTTTTTATTGCTCAAATGGAAAGATTATTACTCCTGGAGTACGCATTTCACGCTCTTAGATTTTAACATGACGATATCTATTTTTCGCAATTAAATGGAAAGTGAAAAATTTCAAGCGCGCGAAAACGCGGCGGCTAAATAGAAATGCTGGGAAAAGCCCGTGTGACGTCTGGCAGCTGCCGTGTGATGCCGCTTTGGTGCAAGGCTATGAGCGCCGCTGCGATGCAGGCTGCAAGCAATTAGCAGAGTACCCTGCTAGCTGGTAGCTCTCGGCTTAAATAAGGATTATTAATACCCTGTCAAACGAAGGCAACTTTCCGACCATAGGCAATTTTATTAGGTGATTATTAAGAGATGTTTCCCTGAGCTCTGTACCTCATGCATGCATTGGTAATCTCAGACGATGTAAAAATCCTATAGAATCGAATAGAAACTAGGTCCCTGTGACGTCACGTGGAGTGGCATGGCATGGGCGCCAATCTGGCCTATTTCAAATGAGGTTAAAATTGGCCATTGATATTCGTCTAAACTGGGATTTCTAAAACCAAATGATGTGTATATTTTGAATACACTAATGGTGGGTAATGAATCACAATCAATGCATTTCGTTTTCTCTGATGAAGGAAACTACTCTATTAATGGCAGCATGTCGGTGCCTGGCTCTCCTTTGTGACAGTTTTGTCCAGGAGATCCACTCCAGTTGGGAGACAAGAATTAAATTTGGCCACTGTTTGCCTCCCGTATAAAGTATAAAGTAAGCTTTTAATGGACTTTCTCGTGAGCCCCTATAAGTAGTCTTTAGTTCTGCTTTAGCTTTTCGCCTATGGGGCTTGATGCAATAATAATAAACTCGACCCAGTCCAAGGCCTAACACCATGGCCACGGAGATGGGGTCGAAAATCTTTCGTGAAAGCAATTCAAGGCCCTTTCTGAAATAACTAGGACATTGCTGCGTCATTAAAAATTGCTACACCAGATTTATAAAAAAAACTTAAAACCCTTGAAATGATTAATTATTATTAGCGGATGCTCACTGAGGCGGGAACCAAGGCATGCGGAGGCGAAGTGAGCTTTACGAGAAATCATGAATTTTGAACGCCTTTGGGAGACTTTCATAGTTTTGCATTTGTGGAGTATTTTTTACCTTTATGCTATCCCGATGTATATCTTAAGGTTATTCGATTCTCTCATGAGTACACTAAGTTTAATTACCAATCGTTATCAGATTTTGTTGATCCTAACCTCGAATGGATAGTATTAATTTAATTACCAACCGTTAGCAGATTTTAGCTTTCAATGTACCTAAATGTCTTAGTGTTACAATCTGGAGTTGCATGGGGCAATGCATGCTTAGTGGTAGCTTACACTTCCTGCACGAATGTTTAAGTTTTATTTTTTTAAATGCATTAATTTAATAACCATGTGGTGCGCATGTGGGATACTTACTGCATTCTCAATGATGGTGATTAGTCACTCCTTGCCAAAAACCCTAGAGGTATCCTAAGGAGATGTATATATTGTCGGGATTTTATACCATCTTTTAGAGGCACGTTTGAAAGTTTTATTTCTATATTATCGCAAATGAGAAAACCGACGGAAAACACGTAATCCCGATCGTTGTGGCGTAATTTCTCCAATTATTTTAATAGCGACAGACCTTTTAGTAAGGATTAGTAGAAGCCGAGTAGATAGCAATCTCTTCGGTGAAAAATTGAACCCAGTGGCGTAACCAGGAAACTTGGGGAGGAGGGAGGGGAGGGAATGCCCTGGGGTGGCAACCCTCCCCCACGAAAAATCTGGTAAAATCTAGTACATTCCTGGAAATACAGTTTGCATCATTTTGGCACTAAAAATTGAACTTGAAGCAGATGCAGTTACTATGCGTCAAAACTAGACAATAGTTTTAAATCATTTTCAAAATTTCTCTGAGGCTCTGGGGGGGATCCATCCCCTCATCCCCCCATAGTTACGCCGGTTACGCCACTACTGGCACGCATCATATGTATCACGAGATGTGGGATATTTAAAGGCCAATGAGCCCGCAAAGAAACCTTAGGCTCATTTAAAAATGAAATGTAATTTATTAAAACATTTTAAACTCTACTCACCGCAAAAAGGTCATCGAACTTCCTTTGAAATGTTTTTCTTGTAAAGGCCTGGTTACACGATACATTAACACGTACGGGTCAATGTATAAATGTATGAACGCGAGAATGAACGCCAAAATTCCCCGTGTAACCATCCAACTTGTGCGAATGCATGCACAGAAAATAGTACCTTTTCTAATTTGGTTCATGCATTCGTACATGTTCCGTTCCGGTCCACCAAAATCATTCACGCAAACGTAGTGCATTAACTCGTACGTGTTAATGCACCGTGTAACCAGGCCTTTACACAAATGCGCAACAATAGTGTACCACTCGCTAATCGTATGAAAGTCACGCGCCGCATTTAGCCGCTCGAGGTATGTTAGGACCAAGGTAGTGACGTCATCCGCCCTATACTTATATTTGTTACTCTAAGGAACAAAATAGGGCGAGAGCAGGGTAAGACCGTCAGGTACTATATGGCAACGTCGAGAGAAATAACGTCATTAGACGCCTAGTTTATTTAATTTTAATCTACATTTGCATCTACATAATACCCCGCAAGCCGCCTAAAAGGCGTGTGGCAGGGGGTATTAGGAGGCCAGCCGTTTACAGCTAAAAAAAATGAAGTGCTCTAACGAAGTTGGGACTAGCGTTTCTTAAAGTCCTTTATGGTTCGGAGGAAAAACGAATTCCCATATTTTACGAATAACGAATTTTCTGGTAGAACCTATGATTGTGGGTAGGAATTGCTCAAGAGAGTGTAACCAACTACGGCAACTTGCTCCGACTGAGTAACTCGGCACGTGATCGTGACGTCATCAACTTTTATGGAAATGGTTTGACGCTGTGGATGTTTCGCCACGAACAGCTGGCGACGGATTGGGAAACGGAAAAATGCTTGCTGTATTTATTTTTCAAATTCAGTCACAATCGTCAGTAAAACGAAATTGAAGGAATATATGAAAGTAATGATTAGTTCTCTTTATTACTGCATTGACGGCCCTTTTTTCTCGCTACGACGAATCCTTTACCAGGAAGTTGCTCTCACTGTGAATGAATCGGCTTTCCAGCAGTCACGGTGGTCAATCACCACCAGAAAGAATCTCGTTCCACATTTTTTTGGGATAAATTTCAGGAAACTAAAGACAGAGATAAGTTCGCTGGAGCATGGTATCATTGTTCAACTTCACTGCCGGTACAGACAACTTCATAAACTACCTTTGATCATTACGAACATTGTTCGACGGAAATATGAACTACTCGTGAGGGTGAAATATTGTGAGGGCATCCATAATTCAGCGAGTAAAATTTAAAAATTTCAAAACATTTTTAGGCATGAGGCGCCTAAGTTAGCCACATTATGAGACATTCTGACCTGACGAGAATAATCGTAGGAGGAGAGATGGAAGAGAAGAAGAGCAAGGGACTCCCCGGAATGAGTAACACAGGACAGGTTATAAAGGATGTAAAAGGGAGAAATATGTCACTATGAAAAGGCTAGCGGATAGGAGAGAGGAATGGATAGTTGCGTGGAACCAATTATATGATTGTTGAAAAGTGATGACGAAATGGCAGTATGAATTTAAATTCCTACGGTACAAACGGTTGAGTCCCTCCCCTGTAAGTAGAGCGAGAAATTGCAATATGTGAATGTGGCGATTCATCAATAGTAGGGAAAGTCTTTTCCCGAATCACTGAAACTATAGAGAAAAGAGGGCGTTTCAGTAAGAATATGCAACACCTCAGGATGTGGTATGGTATAACAATTTAAAGCAGTTTTTGACCATAAACATGGGGTAGCGCCTCCTTAGTTTCTGTGTCATGGCAACGTAAAAAAGTTTTCGGATGGACTTTGCAGTTACCATGAGCCAGGAGCGCAGCTAGGAATTAAGGCTGGGGGGGGGGTTTGGTGCAACTAATACCGGGGTGTATGGGGGTATGGAATACCTACCAGGATATGCAATAGGTGCGAGATTAATAAATTGCGGAATTTTAAGATGAACGGTTCAAAATGGTGAGTTTTACGTCCTTCTGGGGGATATTTTATTAATCCTTACAATATTCTATTAGTATAATCAATTCAATTAAGTAAAATGGATTAAATTAAAAAATTCTCTAAGCTCTGGGGGGGGGGGGGGGGAGGGTTATCCCCAAAAACCCCCCCTCGCTGCGCCACTGCCATGAGCAGTTTATTCTCTACGATTAAATGAGCTGATCTCCAATGACTTCGATGCTCGAGAAAACCGAGCGCAAATTTTTGCCTTGTTTCTTCTAATATCAGAGAATGAATGAATGAGGAAGTCATTACTTATTTTTACCATCAATCTACCCAATTTCAGATCGGAGTTGCGATTTCAGGTCTGAGTGAAATACCCAATTATTTGCTCCGTTCAACCCCCTCTTTTCTTAGTCCAGGTAACCTTTACGAAACTCTTGACGCCGGGGGCAAGCTGCTTTCTTCTGGAAAGATCTTAATCTCATACGTGTATACCCAAACGCATATGAATCGCACTGATCTCCCGTAATCGGGAAAGAGATGAAAGTTGTACACATAGCACAGGGGCTCAGTCAGACTTTGGACTGTTTCACAGTGAAGCAGGTTCTCGAAAGGCTGGTCGACAAATGAGTATGCTCTGTAAATGTGAGTGTGCATTTAGGTGGCACGGTGTTTGGTTAGGGCAAACAATATTACGGTCGGAAAAGAAATTTAAGGGGATCGGGTTGGTGTGGTGGCTTGCGTGTTGGCTTCCCACCCGGTGGGCCCGGGTTCAAATCCCGGCAGTGGAAGAGAATTTTCAGAGACTGCCCAATCCCTGCTTGATTGTTGTGTGGAAGACATTTCAAGCGCAACTTTTCGTCCGTCAGATGGGACGTTAAGCCGTGATCCCCTTGGTGCCTTTCGTTAAGAGCAGGCTAATGCCGACGCCGTCCGGGTTTCTCTCCACCCTTCCTTACCTTCCCTTCCCTCATGGCGCTAATGACCTCAGCTGTCGGTCGCCTCCTCCAAATACCTTACCATACCAAGAAAATTGACTGAAATTGAAATTGATATCTTTCCTGTCAATTCAAAAATGAAGTCTCGCAAGAAATTGGAAGGATGAGCTGAAGAAAAACAATGTTTATTAATTTCCCTGAAAGGATGGGAACTGTTTTAAATATATTAAGAGTGACAATCGTTATGATAGTATTTTTTATTTTGTTACAAAATGCCTACTAAAATATAAAATGTTGGTTAGAAGATCGGCTTTTTTAATTTGGTACAAAAACATATGAAGTGAAGTTGACTTCCCGAAAAAAGTTACGTCGAAAATTTTGTGTTAGTGAAAAAATTTTTGAATATGTATATCTTTTTATTTTGCTGTATTTTTTCCATTTTTTATAAATATCGATTATGTTTTTTAATTTGAGAATGACAGAATTGACATCAATTTTTATCAAAATCTGAGAGCCAAGAGTTAACTCTGTTGAGTTGTGGTGGAGTAACCGAGTTGCAAAATATTTTTTAGGCTTCGTTTTTGATTTATTTGACGTTATTCACAATGTTAAATGAAATATTTTTGAGGCTTTTAAATTTTTATATACTTCTGAATATTTTTGAATTTTTTGAAGTACGAAGTTTTTATAATTTTCGAAGGAAAAATGTATAAAAGGTCCGCAAATGCCCTCCATGGAATTTCTTGTGTAAGTAGCTGTAGACATTTTTTGCCACATCGACATTGAATGGCCAGTTTACGTTCACCGTTCTCCTGTTAGGCCCAGTTTCACCTACACGGATAATATTCTCTATTATCTCAGTTTTCAAAAACTCGGTTAAAATTATTATCTCAGAAATGTGAGGATCGTGTTCCACCAACGATGCTTTATCTTAGTTTTCAAAATCCGAGATTATCAGATAAATCATTTGGCTCGTAGGTTTTTGATAACTCTGACGTGGGAAAAATAAATGACGGTAAGCAACCGTATGACATGGAATCAGCTTTAATGAGCCGGTAAGTGTACAATCAAGTAAATACAGAGTGAGAAAATGAACAGCAACAGTGTTAATATTGACAATGAGAGTTAGAAAAGCTCAAATATTCCGTTTTCGTGGAAGGATTTTTTAATTAGCCTTGGTAAAAGTATAAACCGAGATAACAGCCCAAAAGCGAGTTAATGCATCTGGTGAAACGCAATTGTTGCAATGTCTCGGTTTTTGGAGTTATTATCCGAGTTAATTCAATTATCCTCGTTGGTGAACCTGGCCCTTAGTGGTAAAAATGAGTGCCCCATGCATCTAATTGCGGTAGGGTGAACCTCTACTTCACTCAACCATTCTTCGTACTCGGTGTATGGGTCGAAAAATACCTAATTGAAAAGTAACTGATAATCACTGCAAGCCAGTTGAAATATTTGTGGTAGAATTAGTGAAATTAAAATAAGTAGACTGTACGATATCTTTGTGTATATTTCTGTCACTTTGTTACACGATATCTCTCCCGAAAAAGTTGACTTCACTAACTCATTAAGTGAAAAGTAACTGTTTTTAGGAGTCTCTGTCTTCTTCTGAGGGGGGGGGGGATCTGCTATAAGAGGTGTTGTTTTCATTTGCTTAAAAAAAAGGAATAGACCCTTGAACTACTAAATTTTTCTAGCCCTTAATTCACATACATATAAACATCTAAATTACAGTCTAAATTTCGAATGAACGATTTAATGCGATAAAGAAGACAGGACGAGTGGGAATGACACGTCCCGATTCACACGAAAATTTAGGAGCCCTTGACTGCGCTATCGTTCCCTTCGACCCGAGAAAAAATATCATCCATGCCATCCTGACGCTATAACGCCTAATGCGAGGTCAAATTAGCGCCTCCACACACGCAGGGAGAGAGAAGGTCGAACGAAGCCTTCACACGTGAGGAGACCACTCACCTCGTCCCGGAATGCTCACGAAAAATTAAGGACTTCTCCCCCCGAGTGTTTAAATCAAGGGGACTTAACAAAAGAGACATCCGTACGTCCCGAAGAAGCTTAAATTCATACCAGGGATGGCAAGTGAAACGGAACGGAAATGTTTCGTTTGTTACTTATTGATTCGTTCACGGGATTGAAGGCTTTTCTTTTTTGAAAACCGATAAAGATGCACCCTAAAGGACAACTTTACCCACCAACCACTGTAGCCATATGGCTTCATCCTACCATTGCGAGCTTAGGAAGCTCTTGAAGAAAACTGTTCGCTATCGCATTATCGTCAATATGTCGTTGAAGCCTGCAATATCATGATTCAATTATTTCTTTATTGTTTTAAGCCGGTCGAATCAAGCTCAGTGTCGGAAAGAGACGGGCGTGTAAAGGAAATTCAATACGGACCCCTGCTGTCAGTAGATCACAAGGCAGGAATCATTAAAGTAAATGTGAAGTGACATTTTTTTAGATCATTTTAACTTTCCTCCATCCAAATATGTTTTCCTTGAAGATTCATCCTTTCTATCAAGGTCATTTGTTGATATTGAACAGAATTATATTATGACTTGGTTACCGGTTTAGCTACATGGGTATGAGTCATTCTGAAAAATATCAAGTTGATGCATCAGCTAAATATTTCTCTGGATTACTAAAGACAACCATACGACCAGCGTACCTATATATCTTCATAATCGCTGGAAGAAAGTTCTCTGGGCGAAAATGGGTTAAATGAAGTTTATGCGCGAAGTTCTAGTATGGGCGTTAAAGTTTTGATGTATGTTTTCTATATAGCATACGAAACTTGAATATTCATGTAATTTTCTTCACCTCGTACAATGGCGTAGCGAGGAATTTCGTTCGGGGGTTGGGGTAGGGGGAAGGTCCAAAACCAGGGGAAAAAACAGGGTACTAAGTAATGGACCACTAACCACTGACCTCGGAGATTGAAATCTACCTTTCGGCCATTTAAAAAATCATCATCATCATCACTGGTCAACAATCCTAGGATTGGTTTGACGCAGCTCTCCACTCAGTTCTCCTATTAGCTAATCTTTTCACACCTACGTATTTCCTCACTTTCACATCCTTCTTTACTTGTTCCATATATTTTGTTCGAGGTCTTCCTTTTCCGTTCTTGCCTTCCACTTGTCCCTCGACGATTTTCTACATCAGATCATCATGTCTCAAGATGTGGCCTATAAGGTTGCTCCGTCTTCTTATTAAGGTTTTCATGAGGCTTCTCTTCTCTCCTACTATTCTTAGGACTTCCTCGTTACTAACTCGGTCGATCCATTTGATCTTCATCATTATTCTGTAGCACCACATTTCGATGGCCTCTATCCTTGCTATCTCCGCTGCGGTCATTGTCCATACCTCACTTCCGTATAGGAGCATACTCCAAACCAATGAATGGGTAAAATCTAATTTTAAAAAGCTATTTGTAATGCGAAGATATTTTTCTCTCTAAAAAAAAACATTCAGTGCACCAATCAAATATTTTGCCCGTGATGAGATGAAGAAGACGACCGTTTCGCCGTTCTCATAATTTTTAGTGAGTTGTAATGCGAGCTAAGAAGCTGCTTCGACCTCGTAAGTAGACGTACACGTCACCCGGCGTTCTATTCTTCCTGTTTTTTAGTCTTACTTGAGTCAAGAGACCTACTATTTAAAATAAAAAGTAAATAATAAAAATTAAAAAAAATTCCTCTAGAAAATATTCATAAACTTTTCATGTAAGGAAATGTTCATTTTGTTCCCCTTACTTAAAATATACCACAAAAACGAAAATCGCCCAACGGAAATTCACGCTATCAAAATGGCGATTTTCGTCTTTGTGGGTTATTTTAAGGAATAGGACTAATACCAACACTTCCTAACATGAGCATATTGGAAATATTTAATTTTAAAAAGCTCTTTATTATGCGAAGACATTGTTCTTCCATAAAAAATGCAATGAAATGCACGAATCAAATATTTTGCCCGTGACAATATGATGACAACCGTTTCACCGTTTTCATTGTTTTTCGCGTGTTCTTCTTCACTCTTTCGACCGTAGAAGCCAAACATTTACTATTAAACAATTTTTAATGATTTATTGTTGTAGTCGAATAAACAGTGAGTAAAACGATATATTACACGACCCTGTAGAGCTTCGGCAGAATTTCATGCAAATGCTTAAAGTTAATCGTTCTACCGATTTTTTGCGCCGATAACAGGGCTAATAGTGCTTCCGCTACGGAGTCCCCTGGACCAATTACTTCATTTCAGCGTCGCCATGAAGATGACGAGGAGTCCTCTCCCGCGTTTCAATGCTAAGTCGAGAGAAATGAGCGAATGCGATCTTTTATGTTCCTCCTAAAATTATACGCGCTATCACTTCCCGCGATCTTTTCGCGAGGATATTTCCCACGCGTGTTAGAATAGTGAAAACCTTAACTCACCAGCACCGATTAATTTCTTTGTATTCTAAGGTTGCCAAATGCCACGCCTTATCTCAGCGCTAATCGCAAAAATGTAGGGACAAGCGAGAAAACTTTTTTGCCTAATGAATACAAAACTCTTCTCGTTGAATTAAGACGCGTAATCGTCTATTACCAAGAACTTCTTAATGGCAAATTCATTCTGTCACGAGAGAATGTACTTCTTACAATTGAAATTCCGTCGTTCATTCGGAATTCAAATGTGTGGGTGAGAAGCCAAGGGGTACAGGTGATTTTTTATGCAGAGTTAGGTATAGAAATTAGCTATAGAAAACAAACGAGATCAATTAGATACTTAGTAGTACATTTGATTTTCCACGCGATATCAGCACAGAACAGAGATTAACTTGTATCCCTTGGCAACCAAGTTTTTGTATATTTCTTCTAACAATTAACTTTATCCAACTCTGTTGAGAAAAAAATCACTTGTACCCCTTCGCCTCTCACCCCCTCAAATGAGATATTTTCGAAATTTCCATAAATTAAAGTTATCTAAAAATAAAATAATTTCCTTCAGTAGTGAAAATCCTTCTGTACTTGTGCAATCCTTGCCATCTTATTGATTCTGCCAGGTCATTGTTAATGTATCTAATTATCTCAAAATGGGTGGGATGGGTCATCGCATTGTTGATACTCGCTCAAAGCTCTCGTTTAATTAAGCTCAAGGAGCAATTGTTTCAGGTAATTATAATTTCAAATTTTCGTCCAACATTAAATATATAATTTCCTTAAAAATCCAGAGAATTAATAAAATTTCGATGAGGCTGGATACCCAAGAAAAAGCATTTTCATGGTAACTGCGAAGTGCATAAAAAATGTTTGCGTTGCGTAACTACTACCCCATGTTTACAGAATAAAAATGCTTAAAATTGTATCCCATACAACCTATGGAAGTAATGTAGATTCCTCCTGAAACCCCGTAAATAATAAACGTGTGGTCAATCGGTAAGTTATTTAATAATAAAGATAGTATCGTAAATTATAAAAATCAAAGGCGGTCCTCGAAGTGGTCTTAGCGGTCATTAAGGACATCTACTTCTAAAATATATCACGCTGATTTCATTCTTAATCCACAGGACTTACAATTGCGTCAATAAAGGACGTATGATACCGTACTAAAATTAAAAATAAGAATGGAAAATTGAGTTAATTCTGATTTGGGACATATTGCAACTAAAATGCCATTTGAACGGTGACAAAAATAGTGTTTACTGTTAGAACGCATGTTTTCGCGGGGATGGTTTAATCTCTGAAATTTTTTCGGGCTCAGTTATGGCAACGCAAACAATTTTTGGTGCATCAAGTGCACCAAAAATTGTTTGCGTTGCCATAACTGAGTAACTAAGGAGTTGCTATCCTATGTTTACGGACAAAATGCTTAATATTGTATCCCATTCCACCTATTGAAGTATTGCAGATTTTCCTGAAACACTCTTTATTCTCTATAATTTCGCTGAATGAGGAGAGGACTTCCCCTACTATTGATCAATTGCTGCATTAACACATTGTAATTTCTCACTCTACTTACTCCACTAAAAGCTATTTCAGTCCTCCCATTATAGTGAATGTGATTCATGAAACCGCTTCTCCGATCATTACCTTCTCTCAAAGTGACCTAACAGGTGATAATATGTACCCAACCACACTCCTTTCACATTTCTCTACTTACCGGAACACTTCCGTGATCAAATCGTGTCTCATAACCCCTTCTTTATAATTTTTATGAAGCAGTTTATGCCCTGAAGCCCTCTTACCGCGTCGAAGTTGAATGGTAACAGCTAAAGCGATGGAAAAAGTCCCAAATTTAGCCAAAAAAGGCGCCTAAAAAGTCGCGATTATTTTATAAAGAATTCTCTCCAAAATAACTCAAAAGTATTGCGGCGTTCTCGACGGAAAGTTGTTTATTTTGTCTTGATTGATGGAAAAAAAGAATTTGGAAACACCAGCTCATCGGTTTTCTTTGAGGTTTATATGACCTTGATGAATGGAAAAATTCTAAATTTATTATCATTAAATTCTCAATATGGTGAAAAATATTGAAACGGAATTGTCATCAAAGAGGAAATCTCAACTTCCATTTTTTCTCCCTAAAATAGCGGGAGAAATGATATACTTAGTCAATCTACCATTACTAGATTTCAATAAATGGTATTTATATTGTTATTATATTATCAAAATTATGGCACGGTCTTTTATTTATATTTTCTCCGAGCATTCCATTTTTAATTTTGCGGTGATTCCATTTTTACTTTTGCGGCGATCATTCAAATTCGATATAAATATTCGATCCTAATTAATGGTAAATGCAATTTTAACATCTATATACATCTTAGTTATAATGATAAAGGAGGCTAATATTATACCCATGGGTTTATGTGTCCGGCACAAATAATTTTTTAGTTTTATGAAAAATGCAAAACTTTCGTTGTTGGA
The DNA here is from genome assembly GCF_921293095.1 of Ischnura elegans. Classification (NCBI taxonomy): domain Eukaryota; kingdom Metazoa; phylum Arthropoda; class Insecta; order Odonata; family Coenagrionidae; genus Ischnura; species Ischnura elegans. The sequence goes on along the minus strand of NC_060254.1, from coordinate 54,408,471 downwards.
AATCCATTTTTATAGGTTGATAAAGGTATAAGGGGCAATAGCACAAATGAAATTAAGCGTCCAAAAGATTCTTGAAGCTCTGGCGCCGGACGAACACTCTTTCTTCCTTATCAGACGTGATTTATGCAAGAAGCAGTTCATTTCATCGGTTTAGGGTAATTTTATTAAAAAGTCTTGAAAGGTGTCAGCTGTATCGCTAGTTCGGTTTTTAGCGGATGGCTATAACTAGAAAATCGGAGGAAGCGAATAGAACAAAAGCACAGTAATTAAGATATTTGGTGGTAGACGGAAGTTAGTGAAGGAACATTTTCAGTAGAAAGATTTTGCAGCGAATTTTATTTTCACTAATCATCTTTTGGATCATTCGATGATTTCTTGAGTAAGATTTACAACATTTTATTCATAACCAAATCACTTAATTTAGGAAACTAAAAATCATGTCATTTCCCAATTTTTGTTCAATTATTTTATGGATTTACAACCACAGATATCTAACCAATGAATTTGAGAAAAATAAAGTGGTAATCGACAGTGGATATGCTAAATAAACCAAAATTTTCCTTTTACCTACAGCGTACATTAAGCTGCAGACTTAGTTATTGAAAAAGGAGATTTCTTCTCGATTCTGTAACGGGCTTTATGAAGGGCTTTGACCATTTCAAAAGTCATACTTTAAAAAAAGTCGGAAGACGTTTTTCGACGCAATAATCGCAAAAGTCTGTAAGTAAAATCAGTACTGAATTGAAATGATAGTATTCAACAAATATTCTTTAAACCAACGAAAAATGATATGTATTAGTATAAGATATGTAACTAAAATAAAACTATTTTTTCAAATGTCACAACTTGGCTTGCCCCTAGTTATGATCCTGGGTACACCCTTGACGACTAGTACGCTGGAATTGTACGCGTAGGCAGTGACTATGAAGAGGGTAAGAAATGTTTGAGGACGTGTGCGATCTTCCTTAAGTCCAAAGTAGTAAAGTACTTGGAATTTGTGGTCACAAAGCAGGATTCTTATGTTTTATCTTTAAGCATGTCAAGAGGTGTGCCTACCTGTCAGGTTGTTCATCCGCAGAAGTTTTATTATTATTACAGTATTCTACCGATTAAGGTAAGTTTCCATGGAGTACTAAAGAAGTAATCTGGGAGCATCTTTTTCCTTCCAGCGCTATCTTCTTCAATCACTGTAAGGCCTACTCCCTTTCAATCTATCCAAAAATCCTATTCTTTTCCTTCCCCTCCCTCGTTTCCCTAACATTCTACCCTCTAACACCATTTTCAACATCCCCTCCTGCTAAGCACTAACTCCATCCATACCTTCTGTCTCCTCCGTATCTCATCCAAAAGCTACCTCTCCTCACACACCATGTCCAGCACTTCGTCGTTCCTTTTCCTCTCCGTCCATTTCACCCTCTCCATTCTTCTCCATACCCACATATCGAATGCCTCTAATCTCCTCTCGTCGTCTTTCCTCAATGTCCACGTTTCCGCACCGTACAGCGCTACACTCCAAATCAAACTCTACACTAACCTTTTCTTTAAACTCTTACATAACGATCCTCTCAGAAGCTCCTTCCTGTTCATGAACGCCTCCTTCGCTAATGCTATTCTCTTCCTAACGTCCTTACTACTGTATTCGTTTTCCTCTAAGGTACTGCCTAAATTGAACAGTTGAACTGCTCAACCTGCTCAAGTTTTTCACCACCCACTTTTATCTTAAGTCTCACATTCCTCGCTCGTGATACTTTACAAAACCGCATAACCATGGGTCATAGAAAGTCGCAAGCCTTTCCACCATGACAAGGTTGTAGCCCGAGGGAGTTGTAGGAAAGGGAGAAGTTTTATGACGTGGTGTAAAAAACGGTAATGTGAAAACGACGCAAAGGACACGTCGGGCGTAACCAAAAGTAGCACTACGAAGTTTGGGAGCATGAGATGCAATCTTCTCTCGTCGTCTTTCCTCAATGTCCATGTTTCCGCACCGTACAGCGCTACACTCCAAATCAAACTCTTCACTAACCTTTTCTTAAAACTCTTACATAACGTACTAACTTTGGTTGCAATCCGTGCAGCCGTATTGAAACGCATAGCGGACAGACAAACAGACATCCTATTTTATGTATATATGAAGGGTTAAGTGGCAAGCCAAAATTTAAATTCATTTCCTCGGCGAGTGGAGGAGTATTTCAACTGTCGATACCTTTACTAGTTGTATGTATGGGCATATGGGCATGGGAGAATTTAAAACTTTTTGTAATATTCCACAACGATTAATTTTCTCCAACCGGTTTCAAAGATGACGCGTCGTCTTCAAGGGTACACTCTCGAAATCTTTTGGAGGTGAGCCACTTCTATAGGAGGTGAGGAATTTAAATACTCTTTTATTTTAAACCTGCTCACTTAAAAACCCTACTCTCTTCGAGAAATGGATGCATATTTGGTGAACCTCCTTAAAACTTTGGGAACATTTCCTTGAAAATGACTCGATAGCGTTGAGATCCGTAGGGGAAAATATATCAATGTAGAGTATTACTATTTAGTATAATTTCTACCACTGAGTAAAGGAAATGAAAATATATTGCACGTTGTTGGAAATTCATTTTTAAAGGTAATCAATGAATGGTAAATCGGCTATTTTACACCCATTATAACCCAATATTGCTTTTAAGTAGCATAAATAATTTGTGCATTTTCAGCTCTACTCAGGAACGATTTAAACTACGCGTTCTTTTGTGCTGTAAATTTTAATGACGAAATTTGCAGCTGCCACAATAAATACGATTGAGTAAAATTTTTTAACATTTTTAAAAATGAGAAGTCTTGAAATTTAATTTCTCCCGGAAGCAGCTCTGGTTTAGAAAAGGTTAATTTGTGAACGTCTGAAATATTCTCGAAACACTGGTATCGGACGCACGGAGATACACTCCGTATACTGCACCGTAAGAACATCAATTATTATTCGCAGTAAATTACACCCCAAGCATAATTTACTCATACGCATATTAGTGCAGTGCGAATCAAATAATAAGCCACACCAACGTAACTAGCACACACGCAATTAGTGGAATGTGCTCCTTGGCGCCTCTCGTTAAACCATGTCCGCCAAGAAAACTTTCTGATTGCGATTGGAGAGATATTTATTTACATTGCTCCTATGACCATCTTTAGTAATCCAATGAAATATATTGGTGACACATGAACTTTGAATCTTCAGGGTGACCCATAGCCATATAGTTACACTGGGTGGTGATGAGGTCAGAATCTAATGCTGTTCAATTTCTACGATTGACATCTATAGAAAGGATTAATCTTCAGGGCTAACATATTTTGGGATGGAGGAAAGTTAAAATAACCTTAAAATATCATTTCCTTTTAACTTTTATGATAGTTGTAATTTACATATTGTAGGCGTCCATTGATGTCGACGGGTTTCGGGAGCAGCGGCGTATTGCGCTTTGTCACGCGAGCTTTCGCGGCTATTGCAGGCGTTGCATTATCAGGCGATGAACGAACTATTCTTCCGAACTATTCTAATGAACTATTCTAATGAACTTCATCGCCTGATGATGCGTCCTGCAACGGCCGCGAAAGATCGGGTGACAAAGGGCAATACGCAGATGCTCCCGAAAGCCGTCGATATCAATGAATCTCGCTGCGAAAGCTTACGTTCCAAGTCGGCGACCATATTGATTTTCTTTTTCGCACTCGATTCTTTCCGCCAATGGGCTTATTTCGACCGGATTGATAAATACACTAATGAGTGGATGGAGTTATTTCACCGACACATTTGTGACAATTCGACGGCGATAGGGAGCGTGGGTTTTCTTCAAGAGCCGCAAATTCTCAGAATGGTAAGATGTAGCAATATGGCTTCGGTGGGCGGAAATGGGTTGAAATACGGTTGACGACGGTGTAGTGCTTCTTTCCACCCTTACTACCACACCATTAAGGCGTTCTTGTCCTAAGCTATAGTTTACCTCCTCAAAGTATGCTTTGAGAACTTAATCAGTGATTTTCCCGCCGTATCATATCAAACGTTTAGCAAATGAAATAATACGTTATTTTTTGATTCGGCCAAATTCTCACAGCGAAATATGGGATTGCATTTAGTAGAAAATGGTGGGAAATGCTTTTTAAAACTTTTTCTAAACTTGCTTCGTCTTTTTGTCTGTCTCATCGATGGAATCTCGTTACTGATTTTTAACCCACTTCCCATTGTTGGATCGGCTTGAAATGTTCAATACATATCAGAGCCAGATGAGAAAGCATTCTTAGTGGGTAGAATATGATAAAAAATCACTGGAGTATATATATGCAAGAGCCATTTTAGTACAACATGTACGCCCAAACTGACAAAGGGCGAGAAATGTTAACGATGCCGAAGATAATGGAAGGATTTCCAGTTAGGAAAAAGAGTGCAGAAAACGGATAATCATCAATGAATAAAGCAGAGGAACAGTGGTAGAATGGTACCATAGTCTGAAATCATTCGGGATATCTTAAATTGCATTGATGAGTTCTTCTCGGGTAATCTGCCTGGTGAGTTTATTCAAGGCCAACATCTTGAGAGCTTCCTCAATCATTACATTGAACGCCGAAGAAGACGGGCAGGTGAAGCTGTAGTAACTACCCGAATGACCCTGACTGTTCGCCACGAACAGATATTTTGAACAGTTCTTTTTACTGAATAGGTTCAAAGAGAAAGGTTCATCATAATGAACAGTTTAACCCACCTCTAATTCTTACGCTATTCCTTGATCTTCACAGGAAGAATGGGCCAATTTTTTTTAGTATTTACATTAACTTTACATTTACGGGAAACTTGGAAACTTAAATATGGAAGTAAAGAAACAATTTATAAGAACCTACATCTGGAGTATGCTCCTATACGGAAGTGAGGCATGGACAATGACCGCAGCGGAGAAAGCAAGGATAGAGGCCTTTGAAATGTGGTGCTACAGAAGAATGATGAAAATCAAATGGATCGACCGAGTTAGTAACGAGGAAGTCCTAAGAAGGGTAGGAGAGAAGAGAAACCTCATGAAAACCTTAATAAGAAGACGGAACAACCTTATAGGCCACATCTTGAGACATGATGGTCTGATGAAGACAATCGTCGAGGGACAAGTGATGGAAAAGGAAGACCCCGAACAAAATATATGGAACAAGTAAAGAGAGATGTGAAAGAGAAGAAATACGTAGGTGTGAAAAGATTAGCTGATAGGAGAACTGAGTGGAGAGCTGCGTCAAACAAATCCTAGGATTGTTGACCAGTGATGATGATTTACATTTTAAATGATCGTTCAACTTCAGGGTAAGTATTTCATTCTTCGTTAATTCAACGTGTGTCATCTGGCGGGACGATTAACACGATTTCCTGGAGACTAAAAGATTACAGATTCGAATCCTGGAATAGGCGATTGTTTCCCTTAAATATTTAAAAGTTGGTTGCAAATCGACTTCACGCGTCTCGCATCGCTTTAAGCTTTGCTATTTCGCAATTTACATTATCAAGTTTTGGTAGCCTCAAAGCTCTCACTTTTATAAAATAATGAAAATAGCATTAAAATGGATAAAAAATTAAAATTAAATTCACATTTATATTCCTACTAAAAAGGAATAAAAAATGTGCGAAAAAACGCTTTCTCCCAAAACAGTATAATATGCACAAAATAGGGAAAAAATGAGATTTTTATCACTCAGAGAATAAAACGTGGTTGCTAATCCTTACACACCTATCTTCTATAAACCTAATGAGAAGCTTTTGGAAAAATCGTCTTTTCCGAAATGTCTTTTTATCCATTTATTTTATTAGGGTAACTGAAATCGGTGCATTACTCGAAGAAAACTTTCACTCAATTTTACTTTCACTTTTACTATATTGGGAGAAAGGAGAAGTTATGATTTCTGTTTGCCCTGAATCACGAGTGACTTGTGGTCGTTTAATGAACATTCCCGACAACCCCGCGACCCCTCAACCGTAACATTTTACAATCAGCACCTCCATCCAAACAATTGCGCCATTAGACGCTCTTCTGTCGAGTAATAGCGCAACATCTCTCCGTACTTTTATTATACGTCAGAACCAGTTCATGGATAAACCATTGAAATATTTTCACCTCAATTTTATTGATGCGCGTCTCTGTAGACGCACTACAATAAAATACAAATCAATTACATTGAGCGGAATATCAGGAAGTGCTAACTTGAGAATTAGCAAATAAAATCTTAGAAGACCTTATAAAATAATCATTGAATTTGTGGAAAAGCTGTATATTGCATTTACTTGGCGTCACTCATCACAACATTTTGCTGAAAATTTGGTATTGTGTTTTAACTAAACCCAAAAAAGTGGTCTCATGCTTTAGTTTTATAAATTTTAAAATATAAAAATATAATAAAATTGCCCAAATGACCGTGGGAATTACTTCTTTAGGGATTTCCGTGGTATTTTTTTATTCTCAAACCACCGGATACAGCACTTATTGGCCATTTTACACCGGGGGTATCTGCTGATCTATCGCATTTTCTCTTGATTTCTTAGCGTGATACCAGCTTAAAATAGATCTCATCATCTTAAACTTTTCCGGAAATATGGAGTTAAAACTTCATAACCTGTGTCTCATACATGAAAATTGCTGTACTTTTGATAAGCACAAAGGAGCAGTTGTCATATCTGAATATTGTTGTCATATTTGATTCTTCGTTAAGGTCTGCTGAATTTTCTCTGACACTTGGGTGCTAACGTTTTTCGAGCCAAGAATTCGATGCAGCATTTCTGATATAATTGAGCGCAAAATTTAGAGGAATACCAATAAAAATTCTCTAATTAATGTAAAAAACACTAGGTATGTACAAAAAATTAGGCAACGGAATGTGCACCGCTATGAGGTCACAAGGTATTTTAATGAATGTGCTGCAAATAATGTAATGAGTTTACCTAGATCGTTAAACAAATTACATTGGGAAATATTTGGATTGAAAATCTTAGATACGGAGGTTAAAAGAAAACTTTAGAAGTATTTGTTGGAGGACTGACTAGATGTTGGGAGGTTGAGAGACTGATTGTATGGTTATATATTTATACCGCTTGGTGTGAATATGGAAATGTGAGTGATTTATTGCATTCACGTAAGAGAGTATCTTTTGATGAAACTGTTGTGGCTAATGGGGTCTCTCAGCGTCAAAATTATTCGTAATTGTGAAAGTGTTTAACCTGGTTGATGTTTTTCCTTTTATCTTGTATTTTTACTCATTATAACCAAATGTTACTACTAAGTAACATCAAAAATTTATACATATTCAGCTCTATTTAGGAAAGATTTAAACAACGCGCTCTATTGTGCCGTAAATATTGATGGCGAAAAATGCAGCTGCCACAATTATTACGTTTGAATAGAAATTTTTAGCATTTTTTAAATGAGAGGTCTTGAAATTTAATTTCTCGCAGAAGCAGAGATGGGATAGAAAGGGTTAATGCAATGGTGTATTTGCCATGTAGAGTGAAGTGTACTTCAAATTTTGTACAGCGTAAAAAAGGCCCAGATCTTGCTCATGTTGAGTTATGCTTTTTTTCCATTCCATGAAATACCACACGTCGGTGATACATCTTGCGTGACTGAGTAATTGAGATATTTGGTGGTCGACGGAAGTTAGTGAAGGAAAATTTTCAGTAGAAAGATTTTGCAGCGAATTGTGTTTTCACTAATCATCTTTTTGATCATTCGATGATTTCTTGAGTAATATTTACAACATTTTATTCATGGCCATATCACTTAATTCAGGAAACTCTAAAAATCATGTCATTTCCCAATCTCATTTTAATTAGTTCATGGATTCACAACCACAGATATCTAACCAATGAATTAGAGAAAAATGAAGTGGTAATCGACAGTGGATATGCTATATCAACCAAAATTTTCGTTTTACCTACATCTTAAATTAAGCGACAACTTAGTTATTGGAAAGGGAGATTTCTTCTCGATTCTGATTGTTAATGAAGGGCTTCGTCCATTTGAAAAGTTCTAATTAAAAAAAAAGGCGAAAGACTTTTGCAATGATGTATTTGCCGTGTAGAGTGAAGTGTACTTCATATTTTGTACAGTGTAAAAAATGCCCAAATCTTGCTCATGTCGAGTTACGCTTTTTTTCCCTTCCGTGAAATACCACACGTTGGCGATACATCTTGCGTGACTGGGGGCAGTTTATAGCGGCTTCTCTCTCCTTTATATTATTCAGGAATATTTTTGTTTTAGCTGTGTGGAGATTAGGTCTCACCTTGGACGAATCCCAGACGTATGTGAAATCCAAACGCCCGCCCAGGTTCACGGCTCAAGCCCCCTATTTCTCACTGGTATGCATGTGTGCAGAGCAAAGACCCATGGGAAATCCTCCACTATGGGCGGTCCATCATTTCATGTCAGGGATTTTCCGAAGGACCCTGGTCTACCTTTATAGGCTACTATCTTTTCCCTAGCCGTTTTTCGACTTTATTTACAATTTAATCATTCAAATTTGATTTTTAAATTAGTCTGCCATGAAACACGTATATTTTTCTTTTTATTTGTATATTAATAAAACAATCTTAATAGAAGATGATAGTTTTCCTGTTCAAAGTCTCTCAAAATTACATAAGTCTCCCATTGCACTTTGTGAATACTAGTCCTCCTTTAACAGGAGGGTCTGAAAGTTTTGCCAAACCTAAGATTTCCGGAAATATAGAGTCAAAACTTGTTAACCCGTGTCTCATACATGAAAATTGCTGTACTTTTGATAAGTACAAAGGAGCAGTTGTCATATCTGAAGCACATTTGATTCTTCGTTAAGGTCTGCTGAATTTGCTCTGACACTTTAAATACGATAACGTAAATGTTAAGCTGGTAATGTGTAAGAGGGCTCGATTCCCACGTGGGTAGGGTACCGCTTTCCTGGGCATGGATGTTTATGTATATTTAATAGAGTATGTGCACATTTTTGGGAAGTGATCTTAAAAAAGAATTTACACCTCAATTAGGCTAAATTCCGAGTCTGAGAATAGAGAGGTACTTTTTAAGCGAGATATTAATTATTAAAATTTGCAAAATTAATGATGCGCTGAAACACCGGTCGGCCATATTCTCAAGGCTGTGACGTCATTTTGTTCGACGTGTTCTCAGGCATTCCTAGTTCTTTAGGGTGAGCCCCTCTACAGCGTATACTGAGTTTGGAAAGAAGCAATGGAATGCCTTATGAACTAGATTTAAAGTGTGTACATGCCATCATCTACATCTTTTAATTCATTTGTTTCTCGGTTACGCTGACGACAAGACTCTATCAACTTTTCTACCTCGAACTACCTAATCGTATTTCTTACTCCTCGGTTCTCGCATTTGCGTTCGTTTGCAGATTTGTAGTGACATTAAAATTAAGAGACACTTAAACAGTGATGATCCTTGAAAATAGTACGACTTAATTCGTGAAAACTAAGTCACTAATTAGTAACTAACTTAGTAACTGTACCCGTACTAATAACTAAAAAACGGAAAATTAATTTTCGATAAAAAGTGATAGTTTGGGTATTCAAAATGTTTGTAATTTAATTCCAAACACAGTGATGCTAATATTTTCCAAATCGGATGTGAAATTAGCTCATTATTACGTATCACAAGTCGGGACTACTTTTTGGAAATGCACCGCGCGCAGGGATTCCTCGCTTAATGGATAGTCATAACCGGTCATAACAAGACACTTGTATCTTGAAAACCAATTCACTTATGCTGTGAAGAAATATAAAATGAACCAATTATTAAATTGTGCTAACAAATGCTTCGAGAAGCATATTTAAACCGAATGAATGAAAAGTAATCGTCTGATCTAACTATCAAATATTTGATTTCCAGCCCGAGAGATTTCCGTCATTCATCCGGACCAAGTTTTCAATAACCAATTTTTAGATATACCTCACAAATGCTATTCATAAACCTCAACCAAGCAAATGTACATCTGACTGACATATCTATTTTAGCGAACTGAAAATAACTTGTAGAAACATTGAGATAATCAGAACTCTGCTTTTGAATACATTAATTCTACGAAAGAACAAATACGTCGACTAAAAGTGCGTTTTTTTTAAAGAAATTAAGATCAGATTACTGCTTAAACTGGACCAAAATGTAACTTCAGTTATTTGTGCTTACGTTTAAAACCTTAAATAGCCCAGAAGAAGAAGAACCCAGCTCAGTAACGGCAATTTAATAATTAACTATGGATATTCATCCAGTCACCACGGGCCATAACTGAATATGAAAAATTATTTTTCGCGAGTCAGTAGGTTAAATAATAATAGAATAGAAAATAGTTAAATAGATAAATTAAATTATGATCGGTATTTGAAATGACAATAATACAAATATCGATAGTTATCTACGTACCGGCACATTTACTTCCATAAACCTTAGAATCGTGCTAACAAACTTTTGGCCAATTACCTACTGTAAACAATCTTACTTAATTCACGTAGGTATGTTAGACCTAATTTCCGATGAGGTTTCCCGTCCATTTCTCTTTATTATGAATGAGACAAGACAACAAAAAAGCTCCAGTTCAACATTAAAACTTCGTGCCGAGGCATGTAGGTATAGTCCAACATAATCAGCACGGTCAATCATTGAAGCATCCACCTTCGGGATATTATTCGAAGAAACCCTCACGAAACCTGATTCCACGATAAGCACTTAAACGTATTTCCCTTTACACAGATCAGATCCACCAACTTTTTCCAATGCACACGTAGTTTATTGAATCATAAACACGATCATAACACGATAAACACCTTGCACGCTGATGAGATAGACCAGAATGACGTCACATACCGAGGAGCCAATAGATGAGCGTTTTCGTCTGCCTAATATCGTTGCGAAAACAATGCATATTAAATAGTAATTATTAAACAAACTAAGCAACAATTAATGCTGTTAATCGAAAGTAATGATATTTACGATACATTTTATCGAATAAACTGCATTTCAATCGTATTCCTACCGAGTGCACATACTCTATTGCGTGAATGTTACAAAACCCCGAAGTAAAGGGCAATATAGTGCTGTTTTCGGTGGTGTGCAAATAAATAAATATCAGCCTGGCAGCAATATTATCCCGTCATCCGTGTAAGATTCTTTTATATCATACTTTCACAAACGAATAAAAAATGTCCTGCTATCGTGTAATGCACTATGGCATATAATTTATCATTACCTTTTAGTTCCAAATGCCTCCACTCTGTAGCTCAACCCGAAGTTCGGTTTTGATTGGTGAGGTAGAGCTCAGTTCCAACTAAGCCACGGGCGGGTGAATCCTACAAAATCGGGGTAGAGAGACCAATTAATTATCCTTAGCCAACTCCTTATTTAGAATTTTTTTCAATTCCAAAGAGTTTCAAAGTTCTTTATTTTATCTCACACGTCAAATATCGTATGATAGCGTAAGTTTTAAGCTGGTAATGCCTCAGAGAGAGCAATTATTACATGAATGTCTTCAAAAATCTTAATATATACTTCAGAAATACTTGATTGCTTCAGGCGTAACTTTGTGAAAATACATTGTAAACATAAAAAGGTATGGTAGTTTTCACACAATTTATTTAAGACGACCGGTTTTGTCGTCAAAACAACTATAAAAATAACGATTTCTGAACCTGAAGATATCGCCTCTGCGACGAAACCGGTCGTCTTAAATAAATAGTGTGAAAAAGAACCATACCTTTTTACTGTTTTCAGAAATACTGATGCCATTAATCTTCGTGATGCATTATAAATTTTGCTTTCCAACGACCAAGGATGCCGCCTGTGCACGCATTATTTTTTAAACAATACGGGTGAAAAGTAGACCTTTGTACATCTCAAATAGGGAAATTTGACCTCTGAATTTTCTCTGAGGTGAAATTTTTCGTATTTGAAGTACGAAATTTTCAAATTGAGAAAATTATCACATTTTACTAATAACGCTTCCAATAAGAGGAGTGGAACTTTGAGTGAAAATTCCTACCTCCGACGCAACAGTTCACTGGAGGAGCATGAAAAATGACACTCTTCAACAAATAGGGTGGTTTCCTATTATTTTTTATTGTCTGAATCGAAAGATTATTACTCCTGGAGAACGTATTTCACGATTTAAAATTTTTCAATAATGCTATCTATTTTTCGCGATTAAATGAAAAGTGAACATTTTCAAGCGCGCGAAAACGCGACGGCTAAGTAGGAATGCTGGGAAAAGCCCTTGTGACGTAATTCTGGTTCCGAACACCTTGGTGCGAGGCTATGAGCGCCGCTACGATGCAGGCTGCTAGCAGGTAGCAGGGTACTCTGCTGGCAGGTAGCGCTTGGCTTAAATTATTAAAAAAGGATTATTAATACCTTATCAAACGAAGGAAACTTGCCGACCATAGGCAATTTTAATAGGTGATTATTAAGAAACCTTTCCCTGAGCTCTGTGCCTCATGCATCCATTGGTAATCTCAGACGATATAAAACTCCTGACTACTCGTATAGCATCTTGGTCCCTGTGACGTCACGTGGAATGGCATCGCATGAGCGCCAATCTGACCTTTTTCAAATTAGGTTATAATTGACCATTAGCATTCGTCTAATCTGGGATTTCTAAAACCAAATAATTTGTATATTATGAGTACACTAATGGTGGGTAACGAATCGCGATCAATTCTTTTCAATTTCTGTGATGAAGGAAACTACCCTATTGCAAGGTCACAAAAACTTAGTTCAAAAAAGTAGGTCATTGATTTGGACCTTGTCAATACGAAAATTATACTCAAAACATCGTATTACACACAGTTATTGCGAAAATAACAAGTATTTGTAATAGATTACAAGGAAACAAATTAACATAATATATTATCTAGACTGTAAGTTTGGAATAGGGAGAAAAGTTCCAACCGATTATCCAGGCAATGAATCAACGATATCGAAAAATATGGGAGGTTGTGTTGATTGACTGCCGGATGCTTATCTAATTATGAGGCTTGACGAGGCCACAATCCGGTCCGCTCTTCCTTTGGACCAGTGCTACGACCTTTAAGAATCATTTTCCAATGCAGGAGAAAGAAATACATACAATAATTGAAAAAAGTATTTTGACTGCTGCGTTGTATTAGCAAAAAAAAAATGCTGCGAAAACCTTTAAGAATGAAGTATGAAAATGTTTACAAAAGACTAATCTCACTTCCCTGAAAATTTCAAAGTGATATCGTAAAATTTTGCGGAGTAACACGACGTAAATAAAGGCAAATTGTGATCGATGCCGTGGGAATGAATCGTCCTCTCAAGAGAGGGCACGGAGGAGGAAAATCTCGCGAGGGCCTATCGAAATCCTTTCTATAAAACGTTGTGCAAGTGGGCCTTGTCCCGAATCTATCACGCGGAGTTGTGACGGTAACTTATTTTTTTCGGAGCGGGCCTCCAGCCGCGACAGTGAGGGCTATTCTTTAGCGCTGGTAGGTAGGGTGTTAGTGAGTTAGGGGGGTGGTGCTGTTATGAGGTCTGTGCTGGAGTGAGTGAGGGTGAAGCCAAGGTCGTCTTATCTTGTCGGTCGGACCTTTTCATCCCTTGGTTCAGGGTTTGCCGCTGCCCTCGGAGCCATATTTCATTTTCCCATGCATCCTCTTGTTCACCTCTCCGCCCTGTTCATTTCGGGACAAGGATACTACAATCATCTCCCTTACGAACGAGGAAGAAAAATTTGAGGACGAAAAGAAAGAGGTATCTTTATTATATTTATTTGTTACTAACTTCCCCGTAAACAGCAAATAACGGCCTTTTACAACGAGGATTTCCGACATCAAATAAGTACAACACAAACATCCATGACCTGTATAGGGATCACCTACCCAGGCGGAATTCGAACCAACGACCTATGGTTTGGCAGACGAGTACTTTACCCCACCGCCACCGAGGCCTGACAAAGAAATAAATTGAAATATATAGATCGCAGTTTCTCCAGTAAGCAGAGAGATGTCGAATCTTGAAAACCGATTTTAAAGAAGCTTTATTTTTTACACGAATACTACAAAATAGGATCCTCAAGTCGGCATCTAAATGTTTTTAGCCACCACGCATTTAAATGGGATTACAAAAGTCGTTACTCGCGTCTCTGACGGACAAAGTTATCCGAGTTTCAAGGGGAAATTAGCTATAATTAGGGGCGTTAACCGAAATTGACATGCATTATGGTGATATTTATCAAATTATTTACTTTTAAATGCTATTCCTCGCTATGAAAAAACATTATAGTGCAAAGTATTGGATAAAAGTGGATCACATTGCACTCATCACCGCGCCGCAGACATTTTTGAAAACCGATTAAAATGCGACCGAAGTGGCAACAGAAATCAGCCTTTTATAGGATGGAATTTGGCCTCCTCTATACAGTCCCCTTGGATATTTGAATCATCTCCCTGACGAACGAGGATGAAATACGCATTTGAGGACGAAAAGCACGAATATTACTAAAAAGGATCCTTTAGTCGGACTCTAAATATGTTGTCACCCACCGCGCATTAAATGGGTTTACAAAAAGTCGCCACTCGTGTTAATGACGGACAAATCGACTCGAGTTTAACGGGGAAATATGTGATATGAAGTAAAACACTTTGCACTTTCCATATAAAAAATTATTAAATTACAGTCGACATGTTTCGCTGCACTGCAGCATTATCAAGACTAAACCAATAAATTAACCATACCAATATGTGTACAAAAAATGCACACTCGCCAACATTTGAGAAATTGGGGGTGGACGGTGGGGTGAAAGGAGGGTTGGGAAATGTAAAACTGACCGTTGGCCTGGGGCGAGGTAGGGGAGGGGGGATGGTGACTATTTTCAGGTGCTCGGAGGGTTTTTTTCCCATTAGCTGAGGGAGGTCAAGGATCGGAGAATGGAAGGGAATGGAATTCAGAGCCATTCCATGTAATATTCGTGGTCACTCCATTCAAATGCGCCGTGGGTGATGACACATCATAAGACTCTTCCATTATATTATTCATGCTTCACCCCTTTCCTTTTCGCACGTGGCCATATATCGTATTACCCTCCCGCCTCTTGTTTTTTCTCCCTGCTATGCTTTTCGGGACAAGGATGCCACTCGCGATATTCCCTCACAGACGAACGAGGAAAAAGAATGCTTTTTTATGGGAAAAAATTAAATACGCGACCCCAAAACATAAGGTTATGTCAGAATGGCGAGTAGTTGGATACGAATTTGATTTAAAGTAGGCATCGTGGATTGATGGATGCAATTTTGATTTTGTTTTCATGATAATTTTCCTATCTCCGGCGCGAAAGGTGTGAAAGTGTTTATTTCTTTCTTACTGCAGCTCTTGAAAATTTACCTCAAACTTAGTGGATATAATGAAGTATCATGTAAGTACACAGCGGCAAATGACCCTAGGGCCTGTTTACACGGTACATTAACCCATACGAGTTAATGTCTAAATGTTTGGACACGAGAATGAACACGAAAATGCACCGTGTAGCCGTAACTTGTGCGAATGCATGAACGGAAAAGAGAACTTGTTGTAATTTGGTACATGCATTCGTAAAGTTCCGTTCCGGTCCACAAAAATCATTCGCGCAAACAGACATAAACTCGTACCTGTTAATGTATCGAATGAACAGGCCTTGGTGATTGTCTTTTGCAGGAATAAGACACATTCTACAGAACAATAACTCTCTGTCTTCGCAGTAGAACATAGATACTCCCGCATTAATTAACTGTGGACAGCAAAAAATCAATAAGTTTTACCTTATTCTATTCAATATCAAGGTTTAAGTAACTTTAAAAGGCAAAAGAAAAAGCTCTGGGCAGGATTCAGTACATTTTTTAAGGGAGTCAATACGTTAACATTAATGGGCCTCGAAGACAGAACCGGTGAAAAGAATTTGGACATGGGCGAAATGCTCCATGCGTCCGGAAGGAATGTGAAAGGGAAGAAAATTTCACTGGAACTTCGCTGCGTCATCGTGACGAGATGTCCGACATTCGGTTGCCACATGTGAGAGAATTAGCGCGGAGTAAACCCGCGATGAATTTCGAGGAATCCTTCTCCGGCGATAGGATTTACGCAATTTTTTAGAAATATATCACTTAGATTGTCAACGAAATCTTTTTATCGCGCATAAAATACAGCTGAAAAGTATCATACGTTTCTTAAATAAAAAAAACCCTTTGGCATTTTCGTTATCAATCAGTAATATATCTGATAACTTCAGGGTTTAATATGTGAAACCTTTCCATTATATGTATATTTAAATAGGCCCGGCATGGGTTTCATAATACAGTTAAATCTTCAGGTGTAAGGGACCTAGAAAGGATTTTTTAACGGGAAAAACTTTTTGGGGGTAAAAATTTCAACTTATGTGACACCCATAAGGAAAGTATTGAATCTTGTCCAGAGCTTTTAATTCTTTTGCCTTTTTAAGTTACCTACACCTATTATATTGAATAGAATAAGGTAAACCTTATAAATTTTGCACTGTCCACAATCTATTAATATGATGACTGCACGTCTATCATAGATTTCGCTTCATCGTCAGGTCTAGTAGTATAGTAAAGTAAAAGTGGAGATTTAGTGAATTGTGGACAGTACAGAATCAAAAAGTTAAAATTTGTTCTATCCGGCATGCTGTTTCACCAAATCTCGCCGAATAGAGCTGAACTAACACTGATGATGTTGGTTGAAATTTTGTGACTCTGAGCAAAAAAAGTAATGAAAGGAATTTCCTGAATAATTTTGTTCAACATGCTTTTATCCTGATTGCTGTCTTATTACACGCTTATCGCTTACTTGCTTCGCCTGTTTGTCTGTTTCATCGATGGTATCTTGTCATTGATTCTACCCCACTTCCCATTGTAGGGTCAGTCTAAAATTTTGCTAACTTTCTTACTTCTGATAAACAAAATATTAAATCATCAGAAATTTGACATTTTATTCCATGTCGCTGTAATTAATTAACTAAATTTCCATATGGGAAAATAGTGTTATAGTCTCTCAAAAGATGGCCGTGATTTGATTTTTTTTGACCGGAATTAATTTAAACAGCTCAGGTATAATTGATTACATGATTCACCACTTAAAAGCACAGAATTTAAAAAAATATAAAAGACAGCGCTTTTTCCAAAAGCAGTATGAAATATTCTAAAAAGTACAAAATAAGCTTTTCATCACTAATAGAATTAAGTGTGGGAACCCTACAAACACAAAAAGGATTAAATCTGTATTAAACACGTATTTTGAAATCCACGAAATCTCAATAATATCTAGATTTAATCTGTTGCAAAGGTGTTGCTATGTCCTCTTTTTCTCATATTATATCTAGATTTAATACATGAAATATCTTGCCCCACAATACAGATTTTTCAGGGATTAAATACAGATTTCAGTATCTAGATTTTCCTGGGATACATTGTAGTACTGCTTTTCATTTGAACTTTTATCAAGGAACCTTTTCGTTACAATTAATGAACTATATTGAGGAAGCTTCCCTGAAGGGAAAACCCTCTGACCACCACAATAAGATCTCTACCTATTCACCCCTTAGCTCCAACAAGAATTATATCATCAAGCACCCAATAAGCAAAATCTATAAAAATTAACTAACCACTATGCAATAATAAACTGACTTGAAGGAAAAAGATTGTTTATTTGGATTGAGAAAACATGACTCATAATAATTGATATTTTATTAAAAGGTACAAATATCTATTTATACCACATACAAATTCCAAGCATTTCAAATTACAGTGAAATTAATAATTTATTAATTCAACTAGCTTTTAATGTGCCCTTATCAATGTCATAGATTTTTAGGTGGAAAAATACATTAAGTAACCACTTCGCAATAATACACTGACTTGAGGAAAAAGGTTAATAATATGGATTAAAAAACATGAGATAGAGTAATTGATGCTTTATTAAAAAATCACAAGTATTTTTTATTATCATTATATATGAATTCCAAATTACTATGAATCTAATTGATGTTGAGCATCATTTTCCTCCTCCTGCCCCTTGCACTGGCCTGCCACAGCCAGAAAGGGAGGAAAGATAAACACAATATACTACATAGAAAAGTGGCAGGTGGATAAAGTGAAAGGCTTTGCAGTCAATATAAAATAAATTTTTAAAGTACTAGTTCAGGGAGAAAGCAGATCAATAAAAACAAAGGCATTGAAATCAACAAACATGACGACACTCACGGTAGAGTTAAATGCTTATAATACAAGGTTAAGATAGAAAGCAGATTCATAAAAACAAAGCCATTTAAGTCAATATAAGTGAGCCCATTGAAGTCACAGTTTAACCATGGGCCCAATAACGGTCACTCTAGTGAATTTTTAGGGAGAGAAATGATAAAATTTTTATATTGCAAGGTTCAGTTTGAAAACAGGTTCATAATAACAAAGCCATTGAAGTTAACATACCTAGGGACACTAAAAGCACAGTTCAACCATGGGCTTAGTAAGAAAAAAGTTAATGGAGAAACCAGGTTCAAAAGAAGGAATCTGGAGGGAATTATGGAAACGGAGTTCAGACTTCAGGGTTCAATAAGCCCACCGAATAACATTGAGAAACGAAAAATTTCTCCTCGTCGTCGTTTTTGTTGCCAAGACCATCCCTCGTTACTATTTTCAGAGGCACTTTACAAATTGAAACATTACGATACAGTCATAAAATGAAGCTCATAATCAACCAACGTAATAGATAAATGTGCACCAACGTAATGGAATATGGTTTAAAAAAAAAACTATGCATGTCTATTGAATGATAAAGTTCACTAAATACGGAAGATCCAGGTTACTGTGAGGTGCAAATACGATACTTATGCAATCGATGGATATTAAGGAAAAATATAACAGATAATGGAGCAAATAAACCATATGCAGCTCGTGTCGGTCAAAACTAGTCGTTTAGTAACAATAACAAAACACACTTTCACAGTTCATCACTAATGTTTCGGCCATTTTGCAAAATCACGTCACCGACGCTAGCGCCGCTAGTGGCGCAGAAACTTCGGAAACAGATTTAATCCGTATTTAAAAAGGATTTGGAAATCTAGATTTGATGTATTATGAAATCTCCCTAAAATATAGATTTGATCCTTTTTGTGTTTGTAGGGAACTGAAAGTGGCGTGGCCAGGAATTTTTCTCGGAGGGGGGGTCCAAAACCAGGGGGGAAAAGTTTTGGAAAACAGGGTACTAAATAGAAATTTTTAAACCAATTTTAACACTTTTCATGATCAAAAAATTTCGTTTTTCAAAGAAATCATTTTTAAATTCATGATTTTTCAATATTTGGTTTTCTTATATAATGTAAAGATTTCGACGGGGGGTATAGGGGGCCAGATTTCCCGCTCTCGTCGCTACGCCACTGGGCACTGATGAAGTTTAAATGCTAAAAATGCGTGCGAATCCTTTATTACCTATCAGGCACTTGTGCACTCATTTATTTTAAACCTAATCAGTACCCAAAATTATTCTCCGAGCGATGAAAAGTTTATTATTTACTTTGTACTGCAATTTATACTGTTTTTGGAAAAAGTGTGTTTTTTCATCTTCTTTATCATATAGTTTAAAATGCAATATATTAGTTTTTCTTACATTTTTATCAATGAGAAATAACCGTTACAAACGGGGGTAAACATGCATTTAAAACTATTACGAAAGCTACGCTGCCTTTAACTTAACCTACTGTAAACAGTAAAACACTGCTTTAATTATATCCATATTTTGGTCTTCACTACTCCTTGAAATTTAAGTGGAATCCTCCGCTAGACAGATATAAAAATTACGATGCAAAATTAAATCTTTATAAAAATACAATTTATTTATTTTATATATATAATTAACTTTGTTATGATTTACTATCGTTCTCCTTCCTTTTGATGATCGCAGCACCACCATCGGATATTGGTGGCCATTTTTTGAACTAATTCCTATGCTTAATTTTAAATCCGGAATAAAAGTCGAGAGACAGTTCCAATCATAATAAAAGTGATAGCATATTTCATTGTCTTCTGGTTTTGAGTAAGCCTGAAAATATAAGCTTTGAAGCTAATCGAAAAGTGAATAAAAATTTAGTTTCAATAATTGACCCGGCCAAGATGAAAAACAACAGAGCGAGTTTATAAAAGCGATATAAAATAGAGTTTGCTTATCATCGCTGCGATCCCGGAAGCCGTTCCCCTTGTGATTGAGAAATATGGCGGATTTCGATTCGCGTTTAAATGGCTACGCTGTGTAACTTCGAAACGGCCGAAATCACAGCGCCTGAAATTCGCATTAAAAGACTGCCACGGGAATAAATTTCCTTTTTATTTGTGAAGGGGAGATTTGGGGCTGAATGCAGAGACTTCCGTTTGCTCTATGCAGTTTCATGTTCCGTTTTTAGCTCCAGTGAACATCCGTCCCTTTCATCTTTCCGGGGATAATTTATTTCCTTATTTCCTCATACAATGTACCCACCCCTCCGAATTACATCACGTCTGGAAGTGTAGACGACCCACTTGGAAATTATTCCCTGAATCAGATGATGGATATAACATCGTCCGATTCATTTAGATTTCATAACCCTTCCGCTGACAAACATTTCGTGTGCTTCCACTATTGTCTTCTCTGCTGTCAACGTCCATGTCTCGCCACCACGAAGAAACATTCTCTGAATTTAATCAGGTAGTACAAGTATTAAATATTTTCTCATTCTTACGTTAGTATTCTCAGCCGTAATAATGTTCTCCGTTTTTTAGAATACTCTCGGCCAATTCGAGCAACTTAATCAGCCATATTTTGAGGCATGATGATTTGATGAAGAAAATCTTCGCGGGACAAGTGCATGTCATGAATGGAATAGGTAGACGTAGAATCAAGCTGGCGAAGAAGAATGTGAAATAGAAGAAATAGCGCAGGTGCGAAGAGATTAGCTGATTGGAAACTAATTGGAAAGACTGCATTGGAAAGACTGAGACCCGGATTTTTGAACTCCTAGGATTGTTGACCAGTGATGGTAACTATCTTCTCCCGAGCTACTTTACTGAGTATTTCATACTCGCTTTGCCAACTAAATGGATCTAATAATGCGAGAGATCCACAGAGAAAAATCACCCACCTTGACCGGGATTCGAACCCGAATTCGACCCGAATCCGAACCCGGACGGGTTCAAATCCCGGTCATGGCGGATGATTTTTTCTCTGAGGATCTTTCGCATGATTGTGCATTGCGGGTGACTCCCGTATAAGTTATAGCCGTGGTTAGTCCCGGTATACTTTAAAACTGGATCTAATAATATTTAACACGACTTCAACAAGACAAGGCAAATCTATTTTCTTAAAAGTATAAAAACTTATGGAGTTATTCTAAATAATGCAAGGTATTCACGGCAACGTGTGGACGCCGAGGCCATTCATGTAGTGACAAAGGCTCATGGTAGTGCTCATTTGAATTTGGCTAGCCACGCTGTGTACCTTCGAAACGGCTGAAAAATCGCATTAACAGACTGCCACGAGAATAAACTTGCTTTTTTATTCGTAAGGGGGAATTTGGTGGACTAAATGCTGAGATGGATCCGTGAGCAATCACATTACAGCTCCATCTATCCAGTTTCACAATCCGTTTTAGCACCACTGAATATCCTTCCTTGAGAGAATTTACTTCTTATTTCCTCATTCGATGCGTAACTCAAAATTACATCATATCTGGAGCTGAAATCTAGAAATTCTTCAAGGAATAATATGAATATAGTTCAACTTAGTGCACGATGTAATCTTTTTCGATGATGGAAGTATAAATATAACTTTTTGAAATACTAGCAGGCCACCCGGCGTTGATAGGGAGGATAGGACCCAGAGAAGTGGGTTATTAGGAAATTGAAAGTCATGGTCAAATGGCAGGATATTTAGGCAAAGGAACAAAGCAGGAATGACGCTGGTATACTTATGTTACACCAAATAATGGATAAAAACAATTTTCCGTGTACCTTGCACGGGGTCAGCTTATACCCCATTCAACAGCATTGATCATTATGCGTGTCCGTACGTGCGTAGATCAAAATCGTTGGATGAACGCAAAACCCCGCAAGAAGGTCTGCACCAAGAGGCTTAATAGTTCAGTATAGAATCCTTAGAGTTATATTTTCGCTTTGAATGCGTCTAGAGGGTTGCCTAACCGGCAGGATGTCCAACCACAGAAGGGTTATGGCGTGACATATCAAACGGTAATGAGAAAACGACGCAAAGGACGCATTGGACACGACAAAATAATAGCTCGACGGGCTTTAGGAGTATGGGATGCACCTATATAATAGCTTTGGTAGCAATTAGTGCAGCCGTATGGAAATGCATAGCGGACTGACAAACAGACATCTCCTTTTATATACATATGCAACTCAACTTTTGTTAACCCGATGGTTGTGGCACTTGTGACACTTGGCAACTCTAAACTTTTTCGGAAGCAACATGCATATAAGTCCATGAGGGGGAGAGAGCTAAGTGGAAGAGGGTGGAGGGAAAGCAAATGAATGGTCGTGTAAAGTGATTTCTACGTCTGCATACTACCCCACAAGCCAACTAAAAAGACATGTGGCAGGGGGTGTTGGACACCAGGGATAAAAATATAAAACGAAATTTCTCAAACAAAATTACGACTAGCATTTATTTAAGTCCCTTATAGTTCGGGGGAAAAGGAATTCCCATATCTATCCGTTCGGCAAAAAGTTTGTCAGGTGTGGGGTTGAAATTTTGAGTTGAGTGAGACAAGATTTGAGGTGGCATGGTGTTGAGAGAGAAGAATAACCTTTGAATATTAATAAAGAGTTACGTTTTCTTGACTTCTATATTACTAATGCCAGATATATTTCGTGTAATGTAGGTATGCGCATAAAATACTTCAGTTATCCAACGTTTCGAGCATGGGATGCTTTTCCTAAGATATTCATACATGTATGAGGAAGAACTTCATACATTTACCTTTGAATGGGTTGAATTATATTCTTGGATGTTTAAACTGTACTCCATTAAATATTTTTCTTCTCATGCACAATATTCCTCAAATGAAATATACCTACCTAATACAGTAGCAAACTATGCACGATATCGTGAAATCGTCTTTATAAAAGGTCTCTTAGAACAAATAATTTAGGTCTTAAAAAGAATGGGTTACAAAATAGCACATAAAAAATAACGCTTAAAAGAAATCTCTATATTGAAAACTTAATCTAAATTCCCTAAAATTCCAAGAAGCAATGTTGTTTATCCAATACCTTACCGCGTCTGTGATAACAGTCATATGTTTCCGGCAGATATCACAATGTTTAAAAAGTATACAATAATAGGTCGCAAACCTCCCGCTCGACAGGGATTTTTTGTGACGGTTTAGTGTACCTGCTTAAAACTTACGAAAACATATTATTAAACATCCATTTAAAAAATAAAAGACCCTAGTTAAAATTTTATCCAGTTTCATATTTGTACATTTTTCATCAGTATTTTCTAATATCCATTTTTTATGCTTGAGAAAAAGAAAAATGTTGAATGAGGCCTAATCGAAATAATCCGAAAATTTCAAGATGGCATGCAACGTTTTTAAGGAGTGACAGGCCACTGGGAGCTAAATGTGACCCAGAGGAAGGGATGCATCCTCTTAATCAATGCACACCATATTTTTATACGGTGAAAAACAGTCCTTGATCATTTTGAATAGCTAATCATTCTCTCTATTCGTTTTTTTTATTTGCAGCATCCTCTTCCGGCGCCAAATTTGAAATCGACTTAACTATTTGGCCGCAACTTCTGATTTGGCCAGGTTAAACGCCTCGTAGAAATGATTTTTCACCGAACTCGATTGATTTTCTTTGTCGTCGACAAAATTTATGCCCATTAAACATCCAAACACTTTTGAGAAACACTACGAAAATAGTCTTGGTGTATGTTATGGTTATGTAACGGGCGGACGGCCTCTTCTTTCGCGCGGAGCCCCTAAGGGAGGAGCCGGGAAGGCCCTCTACAAAGGGATGGAGAAAAGGGCTTTAGATCCGTGTTAAACGGGAAATTATAAACGCAGTTGAGTTTTGGACCTGAAAGCGAGTGTGTCGTGATTTCTCTCTACCCATCTCCCAAGCAAACGGCCGCTACATATATAATAGAGGTGAATTATATTTCGCATGCTAGGTTTTTGCTATTGTTAGGTTAGGTTTATTAGGCGTGTTAGGTAACTTTTTTCCTAGATCCGTTGACGTAGGTATGCTACGTTGCTTGTGAGTGCAACTAGAAAGATAAAACTTGCATGTTTCGACGACGTAATCTCCTGATGCATTGCAAAAGCTAGCATATATATTAAGTATTTCGCACGGTACCTCATCCCACCTCACCCAAACAACATCAAAGGATTTCACTTATTGCCTAAATATTTAACAGCCATATGGAAATGGGTGAGGGTAATAAATTAGTTTTGTCTCAAAGGCTTAAATATTCACAAAGAGACCTATGATAATCGTACCAAATTCACTATAACGGCAAAAAAATCAATGTACCTAATAAAAGCAATATTTTAACGAAGCTTTGAAGATAATTAATGCTGTTAGTATGCTAGTAGCTATAGCATACAAACAGTATTACTGTTATTGTTAATAATGCTAATTGCTATGTACCAAGATATGAAGATTATAAATGTTCATTATAAATAATAATTAATCTTCATGACTTAGTATATGACTTAATATAATAATTAATATTTTTAGTAAAGCTACGAAGATAATTAAACCCCAGAAAAGAATTCAATCCAAAACTCATGGACCAGAATGATATGGAAATGCAAAGGAAAAACCTTTGAAATTTTATAACACAGTGGAAAAAAGCATAAAGGTCCTTGGGATGGTGTATTAATAACTGTGACGAAATCGTATGGCAAGAGGAGTTTTCTATCTAACTGATTCGTTTAATAATGTCTGCGCCGAGAGCAGTTGTATAAGAAATGTGAGTCAACCCTGAGATATCAATCTTTCGTAATCATAAACACTCAGAGATGAGGTGAGCGCTTTCAAACGGAAGTATAAATCCTCTCGATTTTCCCTTTTTCTAAGAAAATGAAACTGTATTGCATCTTGCGAAAAGAATTCTCAATTTTCACGGTGTATACATACCTCAGGTAGCGTAACACTGGTGAAAATAAATATCTTAGTGGAATAAAGACTTTAATTGTTATTGCGTTATTTCACTGTGAGTAAACACGCTTCCATCAAGTTTCTAGAGAAAATTGTGGCATATTCTTACGAATAGAATTTGAGAAGCGTAATAGAATTTAATTTATCAAAAATCAGATTTACGTGAAAAGGTGTGTTAATATTTCATAATGAATGTTAAGACTAGAGAGTACGCCCTCTTCTATTATTATGGAAAAATGATCGTAATTACGAAATTGAATTTAATTAGTAGAAAACCGACATTCTGACGCAGTTTCCTACATAAAGGCATCATGGAGAGCAACGAGCGAGCAGGAGTAGTTTTTTCAGACCTTTTCCGCATGTCTTAAATTTAGATTGAGTGTTCGTGAATTTAATAACACCTTCTTCCTGATTTCGTTTGGAAGCCATTTAATTTTGAAAAAATGATGGAACATGTATCAAATTTTACATTTCAATGATCCTTTTATGTTAATGTAGACTTTTTTGCACGTAGATGCAACTTTTGCGTTCATTTCCATGTTACCATGAGGCGATTGTCTGTTGAAAATATTGTCATTGTTTGGTATATTTTACTTAATGTCAATAAATGCGTCAATCAAAACAAAGATGAGTATTCGGTCAATATTTACGCGCCGAAAACAAGAAATTTGGTCAGCATTGTCGGCGTGCAATAAGAGAAGTAATTCAAGATAGACATTTATTTTTATTCTAATGTAAATTTGTGGCAAAAAGCAAAAAATTTGAATGATGATTTTTGCGACAAAAACCAACTGCAGGATATCAACCGCGTAAAAGGGAAATAACAATAAAATTTAATTTAAAATATCTAATGAATATCTCGTAACATTGAAAGTAATCAGTGGATCATTTCTTCGTTATTATTTTTATTATTAAATTGTTATAGGTATCCATTATATGGGGGTAACATGAACACACGGTACTAATGCCCTTAATAAACACCTATCAAGTCTATCAAGATGCAAATCAGTTTTATGTCTGGTTAGCACGTGAAATATTAAATGCTCCTCTACTTTGAGGAGACGTTTTAAATTCTGCGGATAATAAAATGGCGCTTATAATATATGGAAATCATTATTATCTTTATTACGGCATAGAATTTATTGCATCCGAAATTTTGATGGTGAGTGGTCATAAGTTTTTTTTTTTAATTTCCACTCGTTTTTGAGCCATGTAGCTTTATTATGAGCATTCTGATACTGGCGGCTGAAATTGAGAGCTTTTAAAATTATGACAGACTTTAAATTGGTAAACACAGGTTTAAAATGTTGACGTATACAATTCGCTAAGAGTTTTAATTAGCATGCATTTAGCAACCCTAATATCTCCTTCATAAAAGAAATTGCATTGACTTCAATCAAATCCGTTCGCAGATTTGTACACATAAACAATGGAACAATGAAAAAAATGAGTAAAAAAGGCACGCGTTTTAATCCAGGATCTCAATACGGTTTTATTGGCATATTGGTGGCTTGGGAACGAAGGTCAGAGAGTAATGGTTACGTTGTGGGTGACCGCATAAAAGAAGAAATAGTGATCGTGTAACAGCACATCTGTAGTATAGACATAATATTCTGCGGACGGCAACGCTTGCTAGGAAAAGTCGAGGGTAGAGGATCTTGCATACATAAGCAGGGGATAAATATCAGGTTCTAATCGGCGACGTCAATGCTTTGCGGCGGAGGGAATTAAGATATCAAATGAGAACCGGATTTGCTTTCACGGTCACTCCAACGGAACACATTGCGAACAACGAAAGGCTGGTAGAGCATCTGTATCTCTCAATATTAATAGTATTTATTTCAAGAACCTAGTCCTTAGAATAGTAGGTTCGATATATGTTACAATGATGGCATAAATGCACTACCCCAGTTAAAAATTACACAGTTATATTTCCAAACATACAAAAGACCACTGCAGAAATAGAGAGTGACATAAATGAGGCAAAGAGTGACTGGTTGGCCGGGGTACCACAAAATATAACAATTCTCGTCACCTACCACCAACCTAATAAGTATTACTTCTTGAATGCAGCTTTTATGTTTATACATTTTGGAGGTATTTTATAGCACACTTAGAGATATTCCAGATGTAAAGAATTACTTACACCCTTTCCCATCTCAATGGGGGAAGATATAGAATTAGTGGAAAAGCGATTTCGAACAAACAGCATGAAACGAAGGAATGATCCATTGATTTTTTTTTTACAAATTATGAGATATAGTAAACAAAAGGTGATTGCAATGTTTACGCGCTATTTTTACGACTTTCAGTGTAGGCCATGAAATTAATGGCTGAAATAATCATTTTAGATCAAGCAATGGCGAAAAAATTGGTTACGTATTTATTCTTTTACAATGAGAGAGATTCTGAATTTCTGATATCTGAGTTCTTTCTGATTGTGACTGATACGTATTCAAACTATAATGACTTTTCGGTATATTCTATAATACTATCAAAGGTGTCTATCATAATGGTGGACGGGGCCAGGTAGTCCGAAGCAGACCTTCATTGGACCATTCTCACTCTGTCGCTTCTAAATCCGCACCTTTCGGAAGTGACCCTATGCGGCAGGAGGGGAAACACCCTGGGCCCTATTAAATCCTATTTCCCACTAATTCCAACTATTTATTCACAAGAACTCCAACTTAGTTCAATATGGTATTAGGTTAAAACATGGAGAACTATGGTACGGAAATATGTACGGATTATCTTGCTCAGCTTATCGCGATATCTTGATTATTTTTGTATTATCCAAAAGTATCCTAGATTTTAACTTTCGCCATGGATTTTGATCAGTCATTATAAGTTGCTAAATATCAAGTCATTGTGTATACGAAAAAAGAGTAACCCATCATTATTCCTCTTTCAGCGAATATTATTCTCATTGCACAGTACGACTGACTACGATGAAAAATGTTGCCCGTAATAAAGCAGAATCATACTCAGAAGTTTCGCCAAATTAATAATAGATCATGCAGCCACAACCATTTACTTTAATTATTTACGAGTATTTCAAGGTAAAATTGTCAAAATGATTCGACATTATAAAAATATCATGAGAATATTTTACAAATTTTTATGTCGAGATTGAAATGGATAAAAACTCAGATAAAGCAGCTAACACATGACGAAAAACACTACAAACACATTCAATTCGGCTAAAATGCGCATGGTTTAGAATATTATACACCTTTCTAACCACCAGAATATTACGGCGTTGGTCCAGATATTCAGCCAATAGTAAAAATAGTTCTTTTTGGAGTTTTTTTTTCAATTATATTTTGCATGAAATATATGTCCCAGAAAAATGTGTTCGTCACACGTCCCACATTGAGGGCATTGCTACCACTCATCCATAAACTCACCAATGGCACATTTTTTTCTGCGAGCGCGATTTTCCTTTTCCGATGAAGGAATAGAAACCACGTAACCGCAGATCATATTTTCCACATTTGTCATATTCGCGGGGCATTTAGAACACGGAGCAATTCATGATGAGGTCGCGCTCAGAGAATGGAACTGGGGGAAATGATTTTAATGATAGAAAGCCGCTGATAGAACATTCATAGGTTCTTCGGAAAAAGAAAACGTGAGATCCCAAAGGACACTAGTCAGTGGGAAGGTCATTTCATACATCGACGAGGACCGCGATGGGAACAACTCGATAAAACAGCGAGTGAAATACAGGATTGGAGAAAGGAAGTTCCTTGACCTGCGGTTTACAAGGAATTAAAGTCAATTACACTTATAATGCATATATAAAAACGCCAAAGGCGTTGGTTTAGTATTCGACAGAAGATAAGCAAATCCTTCTGCTATTTCTTTAATATCCACATACGTGTTACCCCGCAAGCCGCCTCAATAGGCGTCTGGCGAGAGGCGTAAGGACACCAGCCATTTCATCATCATCACTGGTCAACAATCTTAGGATTGGTTTGACGCAGCTCCCCACTCAGTTCTCCTATCAGCTAATCTTTTCACACCTCGTATTTCTTCTCTTTCACATCCTTCTTTACTTGTTCCATATATTTTGTTCGAGGTCTTCCTTTTCCGTTCTTGCCTTCCACTTGTCCCTCGACGATTGTCTTCATCAGGCCATCATGTCTCAAGATGTGGCCTTAAGGTTGTTCCGTCTTCTTATTAAAGTTTACATGAGGCTTCTGTCCTACTCTTCTTAGGACTTCCTCGTTACTAATTCGGTCGATCCATTCGATCCTCATCATTCTTCTGTAGCATCACATTTCGAGGCGTTAGGACACCAGCCATTTCATCATCATCACTGGTCAAGAATCTTATGATTGGTTTGACGCAGCTCTCCACTCAGTTCTCCTATCAGCTAATCTTTTCACACCTACGTAATTCTTCTCTTTCACATCTCTCTTTACTTGTTCCATATATTTTGTCCGAGGTCTTCCTTTTCCATTCTTGCCTTCCACTTGCCCTTCGACGATTGTCTTCACCAGGCCATCATGTCTCAAGATGTGGCCTATAAGGTTGTTCCGTCTTCTTATTAAGGTTTTCATGAGGCTTCTCTTCTCTCCTACCCTTCTTAGGACTTCCTCGTTACTAATTCGGTCGATCCATTCGATCCTCATCATTCTTCTGTAGCATCACATTTCGAAGGCCTCTATCCTTGCTTTCTCCGCTTCGGTCATTATAAAAAAAAGGATGGGTTGGAGTGATTGAACCACTGAGCTCCACTTGGCCTTCTCTACGTCCTTTATTGTTGGGGGAGTGAAACATTCCTAAACCTATCCATTCTGCAAAATATTATCTGTTATTATGACACGGTTTTTCTTTAATTCCTTCGACTGTTTTCCAGATTTCAATGCTCATCGAAGGTAGCACTGGGATTAATTCACTGTTTGGTAGAAACGCTTCAACTCTATTCGAGATTCAATAGACATTAGAACCGTTCAAGACAAAACGAATTTGATGGAAGCAACGGAATTCATTAGCATTCAAGACAAAATTCCCGCAGTCATAACGATTAGAATAGCATAATATACATTCGAGAAAGATTGTTCAACAATTCTTGAACGGAATTTGACGTGTATTTGACGGTATGATATCGCGTTAAAGTATTTATACGACTGTCGTCGATTTTTATTTCATGAAAGTGCTTCATTGTCAAACTTCGAGTGCGCTTCCTGGTGAATACAATAAGTTCACCTCTGATTTGCCCATTGAGTTGGTGACGTCATTATAATTTTCGTTCCACGTTTTATTCAGTAATCTCGTTTGATTGCGGGATGTGATCGCTCAAAAGTCCTTAAACAACAAAGAACCACGCTAGGCACGCACGCACGTGCATTAGGCCGATGAGTAGCCGAAATACTGTGACCCGCTCGGCATGAGCACGTGACGTCATAAACAACTGAGAACCACGCTTGGCACAAACGCACGAGCATTAGGCCGATGAGTAGCCGAAATGATATGACCCGCTCGGCATGAGCACGTGACGTCATCAACTTATCAGCAAAAGGGATACTGCCGTCGATTTTTTGTCGCTAAAGCTTAAGATGTCTGCAACGGATCGAGTAACCGAAAAAATACATTAAAATTCATTTTTACAACTTCATCATAATAAAAAATATTTGAAAATTATTTAACTAACCCATTGCAACGGTCTGTACAGCTTTTTTGCCCAGTATATTTGCGATTATTTGTCGTGATACGATGTAGTATCCGTTATATTTCTTACCTCCTGTGATTTATTTCCAACATCACCCGTTTTCCAATTTTTCGCTAGAAGCACGTCCGTCCCCTCGTTTGTTTTTCATTTCATCTTTTTCTTTCCTTCACCGCAAGAATACAATTTCTATATTTTCAAAATGATAGGTAAAACTGCCCTAGATACTTTTTTCAACATTGTGCGATTTTTAAATTCCTTTCGGTCAAGGTTAAAAATCTCAAGAATCGACAACATTTTTATGCTTGACTATTCGCGAAGCTTGAAGCGTGAAAAAATGTGGAGCCTGTACGCAAGTCAATTTTTACTTATCATATTTATATCTGAGAGTTGTTTTCCTAGGTTCAGCGCAAAAGGCTGAAAAGTCGGATTTGATAAATAAGTGAATGAGCTAAATAATTACAATTGCTAAATTCAAATAATAAATATATGATTATTGCAACAAAGAATATTTCTTCAGACAGACAAATGGCTATATTTTTATTGAAATAAGTTGCAGTTCAAACAGAATAAAATACAATTTAAATTCAGTTATGATTTACAACATTTTAAAAATTTTCGTGCTAATGTTAGCTACATATTAACTTGGATGGCATATGAAATATAAAAGTAGAATCTTAAGGGCTACTTTAACCATAATTAAGCTTTAGATAAGAAAGGAATCAACTTAACATTATATTCCGTGTAGAGCAGTTGGCTTTCTAGATTTTTTTTAGAATCATTTCGTCATTTCTACTCCAGTTCAATAAAAGTTGGGTTTTTATTTCATCGTTAACATCATCATCCATAATCAACCATTCTAACATTGCTTAGAGGCAGCTCACCGATCAATTCTCCTGTCTACTAATCTTTTCACACAAACGTTTTTCTTCTCACTCACATCCTTCTTTTCCTGTCTCACATGCATATTTTATTCACCCTCTTCCTTTTCCATTCTTGTCATACCCTTGTCCATCGGCAATTGTCTTCATCAGGCAATCACCGTAGGGTTTAAATTCCAAAAAAATTGGACCCTGAGGATATTTTTAATCAAAGCGTTTGTGACGAAATATTCTGTTTTCTATTCAAATGTACCAGATGATTACTTGCCATATCTAAATCAAGGTTATATTTTTAAATACGTGGTATTACAATTTGTTTACTTTCAATTGTATTAACCCTCTAATGCATGGCTTACTAAATTTGAGCGATAAAAAGTTTGTAAATCGAGTTTCTACGTTTAATTGTCCATAATACTGAAGTAATTTGGTGGTAAATTTGTGCCATACCATGGCTAAATTTAGGCATCCTAATTATATGAAAATATTATGCTTGAAACAAGCCATCGTGATTTCATACGCTGTAATTATGAATTGGATCTTTAAGGTAGAAAAAATTTTCAAAACCTTTTTGAGTATTACTACGTATATATTTTATTCTTTATTAAACATTCACGGGAGCATTTTGCGGGTTTTTGTGACTACATTTTGTTAACAAAATATTTATGTATGTTATCCCGTTCTAGATTTAGCTCAGGAAACCAACTCAGTGATATTTGGTCGCATTGTAGCGAGAAACATTTGGCGTCCTCATATGAGGACATCATGCATGGAAGATACTCATGCTTGAAGAGGAAACTAAAACTTGTGTCGTGGGTGGAAGTTAGAAGCTAAGTCGCCCCTTCGCCTTATTTACCGTGTTAATCCTCTCAAGAAGGAAAGCAAGTGAAAATCACATCTATAGCTAATAATTAGGGTAACTTGTCTGGCTCGACTCGTCCACCAAATTAAATACGATTTAAGAAGAGGAAATCTGGAGCAATTAACTATTGAGGACACGGCTATGAAAGTAGCATCCTCTGCCAATGAGAGTGAAAACCGAACAAGGTATCATTACTGGCGTAATAATCTGTGACGACTGTGGTTTTCTATGGATATCTGGTATTCGGATGGGCTCAAAATAAGCCCACCGAAATCCTTATTCACTATGCAGCACTAACGAAATTAATTAGTGGGCAAACGTATAGGCATTCGTTTTTTTTAGGCTATCATCATTGATTTTTTAAAGATGTAACGGAAACAGAATAAATCCACTTAAGTGATGGGAAAAAAGTTTTTAAAATATAAAACGGTTTTTTCATACACAACGTTTTTTATAAAATGGCTCTCTTCGTATAAAACTCTTTTTTTTACACCTTTCTTTCATTCAAATGTTTACCTGGAAAGGCATGTCTTCTAAGAATTTTGTTTATTTTATTAACTAGAAATATACGCTGGTACACGGATATATTATCATTTCCAAGGATTAGTTGTTACATGGTATTATTGTATTATAAAATGTGACATCATTACGTCTGGCATTTTCGTGGTAACTTCCCTCCAGCATCATCTTCATGTATTTCCAATAGCGTTCGAATCATTATTAATTTCTTTATTATGAAGTAAGCTGTGCTTTAACCTTCATTTAGTTTGTCTTGCTCAGTTATGAAAATCTGCAAAATACATAGCCATAATTTGAATGACGATGTGTGACCTTCGCTCAAAAATTAAGGAAATTTTTCTATGATTACGTTTATCACCGATAGAATAATGCAGGATTTCCTCAGGCAGCAACTTAAATTATGATTTTATCAAATATTTATGAAAATTCATTGGTATCACGTTGGTATTCTCATTACTTTACTAAATAATATATAATTTTCCTCCACAAATCGATAAATTCATGACTTTTTAGATTTTAATACCAAAAACCGATACATTCCAATCCGAGGTAAGCATCAATATTATTGTTGTGATATTTAGCCTTATGATGTAGTCTTAGATTCGAATGAATGGGTTGTAACATTCTATCAGTATTGAAGTATTTCCAAAACGTGCAATAAAACTGTCCAGTGACGTCTTCTAAATACTGAGAATTCCTCAGCGAAATTAGATAAGAAGAAATTCTAGTTTAAGCGTAAGCCAGTAGGCAGCGTTTACCAATTTCTAAGGTAGGAATTTAAAATCGCTCGGATATAGGGGTTAAAAAAAATGGGTGTGGCAAAGAACAGTTTAAATCATCTTCCAGGAGGTTAATGAAGAACTTTTTTGCTTGGCGGATACGCTAAATAGAGAAAGGTTTGATTAAGTGCTGCGAGCGAAGGCGGAGAAATACGCTGTAAAGTTTCCAAGCGAAATTCTACCACGGTAAGCATGCCGAGCCAAGAAGAGATGCCTCGTTCGGCTTCCATTTGGCGTTCTGTTTGACGTTTACTAGATAGAGAAGCAGATCATCCAAAGTAAAGTCCTCTTTCAACTTTTAAAGTTTTCATTCTATGATCAACAATCCTGGGGTTTAAAAAAATCCACAGAGAAAAAAAAATCATTCGCCTTGACCGGGACTCGAACCCGGATCCCCCGATTTCCGGTGAGCCGACTAGCGGGTTACTCCGTAAAGTTATCACAGTGGCTAGTCCCGGTATACTTAAATTAGTCCTTAGATTGATTTGACGCAGTTATTAGGTCAATCCTCTCATCTTCTAATTTTATCGTACCTAGCTTATTTGTTTTCTATTTCTTCTGTTTCACATCTTTCTCTGCCTCTTCCATATATTTATTCATGGTATTCCAATTCCATTGATATTATTGTTATTAAAATTATTCATTAAAAATTATTTAAGTAAAATGTTGTTAAAATTTTAAATTATAATAATAGGGTGGTTTCCTATTATTTTTTGTTGCCTAAATCGAAAGATTATTACTCCTGGAGTACGTACGTCTGCCACTGCTATCTCGAAGAGTATTGCCACACTTAGAATAGGGTGGTTTCCTATAATTTTTTTATTGCCTAAATCGAAAGATTATTACTCC
This sequence comes from Ischnura elegans, assembly GCF_921293095.1. Classification (NCBI taxonomy): domain Eukaryota; kingdom Metazoa; phylum Arthropoda; class Insecta; order Odonata; family Coenagrionidae; genus Ischnura; species Ischnura elegans. The sequence goes on along the minus strand of NC_060254.1, from coordinate 54,373,709 downwards.
TGGAGTACGTATTTCACGCTTTTAGATGTTTAAATGACGATATCTATTTTTCGCGATTAAATGAAAAGTGAAAAATTTCAAGCGCGCGAAAACGCGACGCGTAAGTAGGAATGATGGGAAAAAGTCCGTGCGACGCATTTCCGCCTTGTGAGGTGACCTTGATCGAGGCTCTGAGCGCTGATAGGACGCAGGATGCTAGCGGGTAGCTGAGTACCTTGCTGGCTGGTAGCGCTTGGCTTAAAAAAGGTTTATTAATACCTTATCAGACAAAGAAAACTTTCCGACCTTAGCCAGTTTTAATAGGTGATTATTAAGACATATTTCTCTGAGCTCTGTGCCTCATGCATGCAATGGTAACCTCAGACGATGTATAACTCCTATCCTCTCGTGTAGAAACTAGGCCCCTGTGACGTCACGTGGAGTGGAATCGCATGGGCGCCAATCTGGCCTTTTTCAAATGAGGGTAAAATTTGACCCTTGCCATTCGTCTAAACCGGTATTTCAAAAACAAAAAAAAATGTGTATTATGAAATCAGTAATGGTGGGTAACGAATCGCAATCAATGCCATTCGTTTTCTTTGATGAAGGAAACTACCCTATTGCTGTGCATATTACTATGCTAAATATCAACTAGACGATTGATTGTCTAATGTTAATATTCCAATACTTAAAGAATGACATGAAATTTGAAGTAAACCTAAATTGATGAGAGAGATTTCTCGCGAGACTTGGACTAGTTCGCTGGGAATATAATTTTATGAATAATTTGTCTGTGTCAATTTTAATCGGCACCACTATTGTTATGAATGGCATTCCTTTCGCCATTCCTCTACGTTGCAAATTAGAACGGAAACTATGTTTATTTTTGTTTTGTGATATTTGCTTCGCTCAGATAAGTAGGTAAATAGCTAAGCTCAACCATGAACTTAACGATTGGGACGGTTGGTCTAGCATCAACCCGAAATATTGACGTGAATCATAACAAACAATGACCAAGTGGCGCTTCGTTACATGCAGTGATCATTTTACTCACGAATGCTACTATAGAGGACTCTCCAGTCGCCCATCGCGAATTTGAATGAGTTTACAATGGTCAACGCTGACGGCATTGGGATCCACATTCCGTTAGAAAATAAGCTAATATTAGGGCAGCTAAACGGTCTATATATTTGAAACGATACGCTAAATCTAATTCGTAATTTTTCCATTCCATTCCTCGTAATTTAAAATACTCTTTTTTAATAAGTTTGGAATGAATGGATCGCTCCATGCTCATCGTCGCGTTACGTGAAATTTTGGAAACAGATTAAAATAGCGCCAGTTTAGTGGCTCATGAGTCAAGATTTTACGGGACGAAATAGGGTCTCCTCTTAGTATTCTCCTATTTTTAATGTCACTTCGAGTCCATGTGACTAGTGGCGTCCAGTATGCCCTCTAATTTTCGCCAGTCACGTCTTATAAGCACACATTTCGGCTTCAACAGCAACTTTTGATGGCATCGACGATTATGCTTATTCAAACACAAACGGAGACTGCTGAGTTTCTTTGTTGACCATGGGTTCATCGTATGCTTATAGTCTCGCTCAAAATAGTCGCTGTTGGTAATTGCGTCATTTTTTACCTAAGACAAAATTGTCACTTTTCCGTGGTGGTCAGTCACGCCTGTGATCATATTGGCGTCAGTTTCACCTTATATAATGGGGAATAAAAGAACTCGGCCACTTATTGTGATAAAGAGTGCGTGTCATTTCCGCATTCTCCTTCGAGGTGCCCACTTGACTCTGCTGAATCAAACTAAGCATTTTACTCGAGTGACGCAATCGCGGCGTAAGCGGTGCTTTATTCAGCCGATTTCAATATCCATGGATTTAGCCGTGGCGGCTGATTGTGACTGGACGTTATCAAGGAAATTTAGATGGCTATCGTTCCATGATTTTCGATCTACCTTGAGTTGTAAAACGATTGAACTAGGCATGAACAAGATTTCCCAGGTCATCCACCGAATTGTAAACAATGGAATGCCGATACTCCTTCCCCAAGTGTCTCAGGTAATAATAAGCAAATATTAGTCTCGCGTTATCGTTAAATAGATATGTATGAGTGTTTGCGGTGATATTTATGTAAAAACCGCTTCAAAATCAATCTTTCCTTAGGTGTACATCCATTTGAGTACGTATGAACGAGAATTTCCTGGTAATCTCGGATTTATTGTCACATAGCATTGAGATTCTATGTAAATACTTCTGTGGAACGCCACAAGAAAAGGTGCATCAATATTACACTGCATTATATATCGGGCTTGGTTTCTTGGTTGCCTCTTATAATATTAGCTTCAAATTTACTTCCAGCATGGATATATAGGCCAAATTCTTCCGCTATCTACCACTTGATTATGGTATTTTCTGTAATTTAGATAATTTCTTCAATATTGATCTAACTAGAGATCTAACTACTTTAGATCGATAAAGCTGCTTCTGCCTGAATGAGATGGCTATTGTTATGTTACGGAAGTTGCGTCATCACATCATTTATTTATAAGCTATTTACTTTAATACTTGAAGTTTCTTCCATTAATTTATGAGCATTTAAGCCTTGGTTTAGGTTTGACTAAAGTGAATACACTCCTGATCATAATTTTAATCAAAATCTGCGCAGAAGTGAGTGTCCTTCTCTTGTTGGACTTCTCGCGTTACGGTCAATTAGATATCGGTATAAGCGAATGATTTGATCGTTCCTTGATTGATCTAACCTGAGATCCTGGCAGATCGAGCATGGTATGAATGAGTTTGCCAAGGTAACTTAACGGAAGTGGTCATTTTACATTACAGCTGTCACATAATACTTCCTGTTTATCACAAGCGAAGGTGCAGCGATGTTTCGCCGAATTATTTTGTGCTTCAGTCCAAGCATTTGGGCCATAGGTTGCCCATGATTGAAGCCTGCGTGAACAACAGCTTGAAACTCTCTCGTTATATTTCACTGGATATTGGCATTTGTGGAAGTTTTGGTAGTAATCGTCCCATCATCGAACTAGCTAGAGATGTAGTTCGACACAGAAAGATAAGAACAAGACTACTATATCAATCATGCGCAATCTGTCAATTTGCCATAAATGTTTTAATAATATTTGCTGTGTGTCAAAAACGAAGGTGCTGTAATAAATTTTGTATTAGTTTCCGGATAAATAACCGATTTTTATTCTATCGTAACTTCTGTCGTCCACTAGATGCCAACATTTACGGAAATTTGGAGGTGAAAGAGATATGCATTTTCGTAACTAGGAGGTTACTCTATGGAGCCTCGCTTAGGTATTTCTTGAGTTGAAGAATAACAAACTCAGCAGACCTATGGGTTATATAGCAATAGTAAGATGAATACTGACCAAAACATTTCATATTTTGCCATGGTTTTCGTTCAATTATTACGTCTTCTAGCTTTTAATTTTCTTCGCCTCTGACTCTTTTAGAAGTTCATATTCTTTATGTCTTTCATGGCAGAGAGGTTGACGTATATGGATGATGATCGGGTGATTATTTTATTAATTAGTTTGTTTTCTTCGAGATAGATCCTGAAAACTGCCTGTAATCTAAAAAGTTACTATTTATAATGTAACAATCTTTGGATCAATCAATAAATTATTTTATAATAAAGGTAGTATTGTACAAACCAAAAAGCAAAGGTATTCCTCGAAGTGTCATTAGTGTTCACTGAGGGCACCGACGACTTAAATATATCCCCCTGATTTCCTTGTTAATGTATTAGACTTAAGGTCATACAATTTCGTCTGTAAAAGGGCGTTGCGGCAGTTTCACTCGAGGAACGTAAATGTAAAATCTGACGAGTGTACGAAGGCGCAGTCAAAATTGTGCCGTTAAAAGCGATGAATTGCTATAGCACATGCAAAAATGCACGGACGTGAGATGGAAAAGTAGCCCCTGTTCTAATTCCTTTCGTCAATTCACCATAATTAGAAATTAATGCAGTTCTAACCTGAGCAATTAACCTGCCTCGTGTAAAACGGCCTTCAGATACCGTACTGAAGTTAATGATGAGGATGGGAAATTGAGCTAACTGTTACCTGCTACGTTTTGCAATTAAAATGCCATTTGCACGCTGACAAAAATAGAGAATACTTTTAGAACTTAGGTTTCCGCCGTGATGGTTTAATGTCTGCATTTTGCCAGGGTTTTCTTCCATGTGGACAACAGTTTTGCTGGAAAGATATCCAGCAAAACTGTTGTCCACGAGCCAACTGACGCGGAAGAAAATCCGAGAAAAATGCAATGAATCGTATTGAATGCTGCTTCGTCACCTTAATACGGATGTGTTCTTCCCGAGTGTCCCCTAGCTCCTAGCCTTCCCTGTCTTCATTCCTCGTGCTGTGTTTGACCACTTCCTCGTCGCCCAGCAAACGACCTTAACAGAAATGTAGACCAGCTGGGTGGAGGGGAAGGGAGGCAGGAGTCGAGCGAGAAGGAGACTATAAAGGAAGGGGGAGTGATTGTGTGGTGGCGGCCAGGAAAAATTGAAGGATCAGGAGGGAAAAAGGTGGGGATGCTGCGAGCTGCTGCATGCTGGGAAGGAAAAATTTATAGAGAGGGAAATAAGGTTGGGGGAAGGAGGAGTGAATTTGGTGGAAGATTTGGATGGGACGAGGAGGGGGAAGAGTGATTGATGGCAGCTTCCGATGGCCGGTGAGGAAAGCGCAGTCTGAAAGAACCTGGAAAATACGTTTGTGAGAATAGTGGGATGCACTATATGGAGGATGCAATTTGAGAGATGCTTTTAAATGATATTACCCACGAGATGGCTGGATATATTGAGGTATCGAAGAATGCTCTTGGAAAACATCCCCAATGATTTAGTCATTTGACGAGGTAAACAAAATACTGAGCTATAAGTGAACAAAAAAAGCCCAAAAATTGGCTGTAAAACAATCTCTTTACTCGTAGAAGTACGTCGATGGGTGAGTTATGGAATAGCTGCACGATATTAAAACAGGGAATATTTTCCAGACATGGATTTGTGTATTTACGCAATTTTGAGTTCTCGCTCGGTGCAGGTGAGTGTGTTTACGCATCAGCCCGCGCGGGTAAATGCATCGTGTAAACACGCCTTTAAGTAGCGGTGGGGGATCTGCGCACAAAACCAGGACATGTATGAGAAAGGGATGAGACAAATAGGTGTGGGAAACGGGAGCATGCATGGTAATACAATCCAACTTATGTATGTACTTCAACCCTTTACTTTTTCCTCTTCCAAGGTCGCTTGGTTCTTCCTAATGGGTCTCCAACTCTGTTTCCCTAACTTAATATAAATACTTGTAATTTGGTCCTGTTTGGGGTACTTGAAAACTTTCACTCCAATGTTACTCACATAATTATCTTTCTCCATTGTATCGTCAAACCGCCTTTGATCTTCTTTGGTATTTGGTGCGGTACATTACATTTCCTTCTCCTTTTCCAGGGTAGACCTCACCGTTTCTCACATTAGCCGTCTATTTAATTTCTCTTCAGTGGCATCCTTCATCATTCAGGTCTCAAAGGCTTCTATTCCTTCCTCATTACTGGAATAAGTTTGGGAGGAATAGGTTCAAGTGTCTGCCATCACTAATCGTCTTTTCAAATATACATAGATGTACACTGATACACATTTCAAAACTAAATTATAGAGTTCCGAGTACTGGTGATTACTGACTGTATCGTACTCATAAGAGGATGCGGATAGGAATTGCGAGTACAAGCAATTGTTTGTTGAATTAGATATCACGAGTGCGAAGTAATCGCTAGTAGGTACTTGACTCTCAACTGTGCCCGCGTCATTTGTGATCGATTCCGGAAAGTGATAGTTTGGACCAAATCAATGGAGAGGTAATGATAAGAACAGCAAATCCCCCGATTAAACAAGGGAAAAGCTGAAGACGAAAAACAGGAGGGGAAGGAGAGAAAGGAAAAGTGAGGAAGTGTTGAGAGGGAGGAGCGAAGGGATGGGGTGCGGATAGAGAGAGAGAGTAGTATATGCCGCGTGGGTTCCAAGAAAGGAGAGGGAGGTGGAATGGGAGCCTAATGATGAAGGAAGGGGGAGCATTGGTGGCGGCTAGCGAGGATTAGAGTGTGAGGCGGAGAGCGACCCTGGGGGAGGGAGGTCTCGGATTGGGCAGGGCGGAAGGGGGAAAGGGGGGTGGGTCAGTGAAAGCGCGTTGGAGGCCCGCCGACGTCGGCACCACCGCCGCTGCAGACGGCTTTCTTTGCTTGCACCTCGTCGACCAAACTCTCGGACGCTCCCGGGGCGATATCTATGACGGCCGACTGTCCGGCCCATCAATTCGAGCGTTGAAGTCTCCGCGGTGGACGAGCATTGAAATCTCCGTAAGGTCTTCGATTTGTGCGGTGGGCTTCTTGATTGGACCATCTCCGTGTTTGTTATACAGATACAGAGTGTTTCTTAAAAAGATCGCATTCGAGGAATGGCACAAGTGTAGCCGATGGAGTACGGTAACTACGAGGTAGCCAAAGATTCACCTCCCGTGCCTCCGAACAGAGTTGGATATTTTTCAGAATCCCCGCAGAATCTTTCCGAAAGGTTGCTTGTCGGTCTGCAGTGATTTCCATTGTTGTTCCCTGCCCGGATGATATCACTGCCGCTTTGAGAGTGCGCGTTTTAGGGAAAGACTTCTCCTTAAAAATATTCTTGGCGTCAACTCGAAGCGACCACAGTGAGTGTGTTCGTGGTGAAAACAATTCTGTTTACGCTCAAGAAAAAAATGTTGAGGAGCATATCGTAAAGCAAACCTCTTTCACCTCAACTTAGGAAAAGGAGGATTCTCCACTTGGCTGGTGTTTTTTTTTAGTTTGTCTTTTTGGAAAATCCTCGGCGGTGCTTTGCATCGAGTCCTAGCCATGACTTGCCTACGGAGGTCAGTGCTTCAGCTTTTGCTGTTGGCTTGCCTGTTTTGCGCGGTATCGTCCGAGGCAGAGCCCGCGCTCACCACGCACAGCCCCAACGAAGTCTTACAGGCTGTCAACCAGACGGAGGAAGAAGAGAACGATGATGCGCCCAAATGGTCCTCCCACGGCTCTCTGCACAAACTGCTCGACGTGTTCGATGTGGAGCGGCTGTCGGAACGGCTGAGTGGAGAGGAAGGCAAGCAGGCATTCCTGAACCCGCACTGCAAGGCGAATTGGCTGACGTTCGCCAAAGCGATTAAGACCGGTGACACCTGGGCAGTAAAGAGTAAGTGCTTCTTCATTCTAGTGCATTAGGTGATTCGGGAGAACCTTCCTTCATTTTGTCACTCATGTGGGTGCCCAAAGTTTCTGGAGGGTATATGGAGGAAACAAGTGGGTCTGGATAGAGAGAGTGCAATACGAGTAGGCAGGGGCGGATTCAAGGGGGCAAAGGGGTCGTGATCCTCCCGAAATTGAATCAAAAAATGTTTGATTTTTATTATTTTAATATTTTTGGTAACCATGACTAAAATTGTTCAATTTAATTTGTTTTTAAAAATTAAAAATGAAATTTAACCTCCAAAATGCTTTAAAAAAATGGGTATTTTAAAATATTTTACACAGGAGAACGCCCCTCTTTCAACGGGGGGTATTCCATACTCTCCAGACCCAGGTTATTACATCCTCCCCTAAATTTGATGCTGAATACGGCCCTGCGGGTTAAAGATGCTGAAACGTGTTTTAGAGGGATGGATGCTTCGTGAGCGAGGGAAAGGGAGGACGACCAAGGGATTCATTATAGAATGAAATTGAATAAGTTTTACTGTGAATTCAATTGGGAAGTTCTATTAGGGAGGGGTCAGGTCGGTATGAAACGAAAAACGGGTCACGATATCCTCTGACTGCAGTTTACGTGATTTTTGTAAGACAATATACCAAGTTTTTTTTTCATCTTATACCTCATTAATCGCCTTTAGAACTTCCATTACGTACTTTAGTGTTATATTTCTTAATAATACTCTCCTAAACCGGTACATTACTGTACCATAAGGAATAAATTCCTGTATTTACGTCGGAATTGCCTTCATGATATGACACAGGGCATCATTTTGCCTGGTGGCAACAACTAAGTTAGTCATTAAAACGTTGGTAGCAACGCCTACTCTGATCCGGTTGTACGCCCAAGAAAACTTCCCGAACGAGGTATTTTATTTACTCCACCGTACGAAGGAAATGAGAGTTTATTCGTGTAACCCCCAAATATTTTAACCCTTCGGTCACAAGATCTCTCTGTTTGATAAATATGAATTTCACTTAAATTGCTGCACTGCATTATTCTGGGAACTTTATCTCTTTCCTTTATTTTTTAATGCGAATCGGTAATGTGGCAGGGAAAATTAGGATATATTTTGGTTCGGAGTTATTCCTCCTAGGAAAACCTTGATATTTTTCGGGTTGAAGGACGCTAATCATATTTTTACCCTAAAATAACACTACGCCTTTAAGAGCTCATTAGCCTCGCAGAACACCTTACGGTATTCCTTAGTTATCATTAATTTTTAGTAGATAATTTCACCGTTAATTAGATTATTTTCCGGTAAAATCTAATTGTTTACTGTGCACCAAAAAGTTTGCGGAAGGATGAAGATTAGGCATATTTCATTCTATACTTACAACTCTATGGTCTGCATCAACAACGAACGTACATCATATTCATAACAGGAAATGTTTAAGAACTTTGTACGTACATTAACCTCTGATAAAAGGTTACTTAGCGTGAGTAATACGAAATTGATACCCTTAGCTGTATCCATGCTCTCTTCAGCTGATAGTTTCACATGATTTTATCTTCTCAGACGCATTTGATTCGAATGTGAACAAATTTGACGACCCCTGCAGATGAAAGAAATCTAACGAGGTATGAAAAATTGATGGATTTGAAAAAATAACTCACCCAATGTAGGATTAAATAGAATATGAACTACTTTATTATCTATCGAACGACTCGTTGGTAACATATCAATTGAATTATCTTCAGGAATGGAAAGAAAATGAGCTATTGGGAGACTGCTCATCATGTGTTTCAATTGTAACTGCTGCGATTAAAAAAGTAACTCTTTATAGTAACTTATACGTTATTTTCCTGATAAAGATTGTCACTCTCTCTCTCGCATGATACGTTGGGTATCTAACGTGATTTTAGGATAGACTTCTCTATCTCGTTGCTTTTGATGGCTCCGGGATTACTTACAGTTATATGATAATTAAGTAATAATACTGTACAAGCAGGGACTGAAAATCAAAATGCAAATAGTTATGGGATAATCCTAGGTACAGTGTGTTAAATCATAACTTCTATGGAAAAAATTAAAGTTATAATCCATGGATGTCGAAATTTTAAACAGTTAAGATAATTTATGAAAAGTAAATAAAATTGAAACCTTTACATTTTCAAATTATGGATTGGTATTTATCAGTGATTGCCAATTTGAAAAAGAAACTGTAACTACTGGCCCAGATGATTCATTTTCAACCCCTTGTGCATCTCTGCTCTTTTGTAATTGCAGTTAAATGGCGATTGAAAGAGATAAATTCATTTTAATATTACATATCTAATAAAATAATTGTTTATACGCGATTTGATATGATTCAAATACTAACAAGATATCACCTTCTAATACAGCAGAGGAGCATTAATATAAGTATAAATTACGTCTGGACACTCAGTAAAAAAATGAAACGATTTAATGATAATGAATAAAGTTTACTGGATTGAACGCAAATTCTCTAAGTTCAGGAACTCTTTGGAATTATAATTTGTACTAAAAAAAACTCCTTCGGTTTATGTAGTTACGCTAAAATACTACACGGTCCACAATTTTCTAACAATAGTTAATAAATTCGCAGAAAATTCTCCAAAATATTATTACTCTCTACTCGCTATAATTCGCGAAACGTTTTTACCCTATTAGTAATTCTTATTGTAGATAGGACCTAAAGATGAAAGAAGGGTATGCATACATTGGTGAGGAAACCTGCAAAATTTTAAATTATAAAAATATTTTCCCTCGCTAGCATCTTCAGTTCAAAAGATCCTTCAGAAGTGGAAAAGACTCCTAACTTGAAGATTCTGTGGTATCTGCGAAATTTTCATCATCATTCATCAAGCAACGCGATGAAAGCCCGAGGAACACGATTACACGGGAGGGACGTTTGAAGGGGAGAGATGTGGGTTCGCTTTCGTTGGCGCTTCTCAGCTGTTTTCTGTGTCCGCATTCATCGTCGTCAATTCGACTCTCACTTTCTCCTCATTCGCAAAAGAAGGAAAAACTCGCGCCGCTAACTTTTTGCTCGCTCATGGGCTTAAGATATATATATTTTTTATCGCCTGGTCAGCGTCGTGGAAAGGCAGACACGAAGGCATTTCTTTCCCTTATCTCAAGGTGTATCAAAATTTCCTCACACTCTACTCGCCATAATTCGTGAAACGATTATATTTTTGCTAATTTTATCTATCATAAATAATATTTTGCTGCAAATATTTTTGATATGGATGGATTATTGTGAACAGCTATGTATTTTGGCGTGACTACGCTCTGTGATGGAGTGCATCCTCTGGTAAACGCTTTAAAAATAACTCCAAAGATCTCTTAAACTTTGCTGTTCCTTTCCTTGACTACCATACCCTTGTAGAATTTCATATTGGGGTACCCGAAGACTCCACTTGAGATTTGAACTCGGAACCCTAGAATCAGTAGCCAAGCACTATACTTGCTAGGTTACCATGCTGGTATCATCTATTAAATTCGGGGATAGATGGAAGATGGAACTTTCTAGTCCCAATCTCGCCCAATGAAGACGTATTATTATTTATTATATTTTTCACAGCATTTTGCTGGTTTTAGGCGAGGTACGGGTATCACCAAGCACTCTCGTCTTCTTACTCTGTGCTTTTCTGACAATCCGACAAGTATTTAAAATTGCTGCTTTTTGTATTGTATGAACAAGTTTTTCGGCAGTCCAGTAGTTTGAAGACCTTGATGTATTGAATTACGCACTACTCCATTGGTAGAGATAATGACCGGTATTATGTGTACTATGTTATTATTATTATTAAATCTTCATCGTAATTGCTTCAAAAATATCCATGATAGGTTTGACGCAGCTCTTTACTGGTGTCCTTAATTTTTAGATCCGTGATCGTGTCTAATTACGGCTAATATGTTCACGTCACATCTGTTGCATGAGTAGTGTGATTATTATTAATATTTGAAGTATCTAAGGCGTCGATAGACACGCCTTAACACTATTAACTCGTTATAGGTCTGTACTAACAAGAAAGGGGCCCCTTAGAGTCATTGGAATGGTATATTTTTCTGTTTCACTAGAATTTTCCCATTTTAACAACTGGGGAAAAAGTGTCTTCGTCAGTGTATGTATTATACCCATCTTTAATCTTTTGGTCATATGTATTAATACAGTAAATCACAAGCACATATCTATAAATTTTAAATTAATATAGATTAAAGGTAAAATTAGAAGACTATTTCAAAAGAATTCAACTGATAGTGCACAATAATGATAATTTAAAAATCAAAATTAATTTTTTTTACGACCCGTCCGGGGTAAAAACTGACCCCCATTTGTGGATATCATTCCATGCCTAGATGAAAAGTGAACGTAGGCCTCATAATTTCGTCTTGATTGCCATCCCTGTAACAAATAAACATACACCTACCGTCATTGTGAACAACGCTTATTTTCTTTCGATAAGTAAGCAGCCTTGGCCAAATAGACGAATGTGTTCATGTAATTTGGAACACCGTCGCGAAACACGGTGAAAGGAACAAATGTCGAGAATTCGCTCGGTTTTAATCGCCAAATACCTTCGAAACCGCTAAGAACTAACGGACTTGTCGATGATAGAGTCTAGAAAAGAGTAGTGACGAGAAGCATTATAGTTTACGGTATTTGGGTCATGCACCATTAGAGGGAGCCACTTTTGGCATTAAAGCCATTGGAGAGAAAACTAGATTGTTTCTGAGTGTATATTATGGAGCAATTCAATCACGTTTCTCCGATCATCGATGTAGATGAGGTCGGATTCACGCCATAAAAATCATATCTATTCTGTTTTTATTTCAGTTTTGCTTACCATTTGCTGCATGTGACTTGAATGCTCATTTTAATGATTTTATTGCAGCACGTCTCACTAAGCCATTCCATGACTCTATTTTCTCGGTAGAAGGTGACTTTGTGAATTGCCAGAAATTGAATATGTGCTCTAGTTGCTTCAGGAAATAGCTTTTTAGCTGCTTTACAATATATTTACTACTCCCTAATACAGATAGGTACACGTATTTTATTTTCTTAAAAAATGAAGGATCCAAATGAATGCATGCGGCCGCTGTAGAAAAACTTTTCCAATGAACTCTACATATAGTTATAACTTCATCATAGGCAGATCTAGGGGGGGGGGGGGGCTGGGGCACGTGCCCCCCCAGACCCTTAAAAATATGCAAGATTTTTAATACGGTCCCATTATCATTGCGTTCGTTTTGTATTACGAGGTATCCTTGTGCCCCCCAAGAACAAAATCCTAGATACAGCCTTGCTTGTGCCCCCCCCCCCTCAGAAAGAAATCCTGGATCCACCCCTGAACTTCATACTTAACGGCGAGAAACCTTTCTATTATAGAAAATAAAACAATAAAACTTGTTTCAGGTTCACTTGTATATTTAAGAAAGCTCGAACCGGGTATCACAACATCGCTACATTTTCATAAAGGGATACAAGTGAACCTTACTAAGTCTTATTCTTTTATTTTCCACGGAACCCAAATAATCTTTAGTGCTTTACAATTAAGTAAAGACCTATGTGCCCTACACCTCCCGCCAATCGCCTATTTAGCTGTCTTTCGGTTTAGTCTGTATATGTAGCTGAAAGATGCTCGAAGGCTCTGTCTATATTTACTCCTAGATTATATCTAGCGTGCCGCGGACTAGAGCTAAGGCTGTATCATAGAAATGGAGCGCCGACGCAATGGACATAAATCTTCGACCACCATAAGGAGTCTCTTCCACGCTCGGCCTCTCCTATTCCCAACATGTGTGTAGAAAGAGAGAGATTGATCTTGAATCGCGGGCGAGTGGTCTGGCCACGGCTGTGACCACCGACCGGCTCGACCACTTTCATCTATCTGTGCGCGGGGCCTCGGCGGATACCGCCGCCGCACCTCCAAGTTCACGGCCGTGAATGAAGTCTCCATCAGGCGAGGACTTATCATCTATGAGCGTAAACGAGATTGTTTTAGTGAACTTATGCCTTTTCTACGTTACGATTTAATCCAAACCTCAATTTAAAATTCCAGATAGAATAAAATGTATACTTTGTCATATTTCACACAGTATTCATTAAAAACTCAATAGGTTTCGGCCTTTTCAGGTCATTATCAAGAGGTAACAGAGCAAATGATGGAGACATTGGGCGGTTAGTTGGCTAGCTGATGTCAACAGTTACGTCTTACGAAAGGTACCAAGGAGATCACGTCTTAACATCTCATCTGACGGGTAGAGTTTTGCACTTTTATTCAGGCAGGGACCAGTATCAAAGCAAGCAGCCAGGGACACGTGGTCGTAGGTAATCTCTGGCGCCATAGGGATTGTAACTCGGGTGCTGAACTTGTGACAAGGCCACACAGGACCCACTATAAGAACCCAATACTCCTTTTGCTTCGTCGGCGGATACGAAATTACAAGCGCGTGCAATTGGGAAACAGTAGCGAGCTATATGAGAGGATTTAGGAATGAAAAAACGCTCCTGTTTCCGGTATCGATGGCTAAGTTATAACAACACGCATCTCAAAAATAGCAACTTTTCAGGAGAGAAAAAAAAAAAAGATTTATTTTTTTAATTGTGTATAATTTGATTGAAATTTAAGCAAAACATACATAAAACTGAAGACGAAGCATGCATTTGCAAACAAAGTATTGTTTTACACTATAATTTTATTTTTTATTCACAGTATTAGCAGTATTAACTCAGACCGGCCAAATTTTGAGATATGCGTTGTTAGAATATAAGGCTTCGATATGTATTCTTAGCCAAGCTAATTGTACCATGAAAAATGTCTATCCATTTATGATCCTGACATAAGATCCTATCCTGGCCCTGATTAGGGCGATCATCAAACCCTACATGAAGCAGTTTCAGTGCGAGTACGCCCATTTTGATGCTAGGCAGCTATGAATGCCCTTCAAAGGCATGAGGCAATGGGGTGAGGGTGCGGCGTTTTAAATCGGAGTCGCTAGATGAGCTTTCGAAAGTGGTGCCCTCAGCACATGACCAAGTGTTTCCTTTTTTGTGCCCGAGAGTGTACCATGGAGGAAAATTTTTGCAGGGGGATGCACTCATTTAGAGCGGGAATCCGTCGAAAGAGTGTGAGCCACGATGGACCACGTGAGACCAAAGCACAAAGGCGAGGGGTAGCTGAGGAGCGGGGACCCGCTCGGCACGAGCTTGTGACGTCATCGACTTATCTACGAAGACAGTTTTTCCGCGGTGAATAGCTAGATTAGTAGGAGACGGATCGGAAAAATGGAAAAGTACAAGTCGATTCGTTTTTCAACCTCAATTGAAAAAATATATCGATCATAGATACTGGTGAAATAGCCCATTCTTATTTTGTTTGGCCTTCGGTTGAGTATTTTTTTAAAAGTTCATCTTCCTAACGGTTCTAGCTAGCTGGGCTGCAACTCGTTCGTGGTCCAACGAATAATGCGTGATACCTCCTCTGGGACGGAAACTTGTCCGTTCAGTGACCCAGCAACCACTGCGCTGTTCCTCGGCGAGAAACTTGAGAAAACAAACACGTTAAAACGGAGAGCAGATGCTGGACCAACTCTCCTTCCCCCCCGAAAAACTTTCAGCTTTCTAAAAGTGCCGAGCGAGTTAACTTCGCCTTCGACTGCCGTCAGAGAGAAAGAAGGGGAGGTGTCCTCCTCAGCCATGTGGGCGAATCCAACAATGGATTTGTCATCTTCTGTTACTCATCTGCATCACACTTTCATAGCCACGTTTTTGGCAGGGGGCAAGTTTTCACCTATACGTAGCATGAAAATCGCAAAATATGCGTACTATAGCCAATGAAGTAATATCCATCGCACGTTGTCACATACAATAAGGCGGTGTGAACTCCCACGATGCATGCATGAAACACATAACTAAAGAACAAATACAGTTTTATTATAATCCCACTATTCTGCCAGTTTATGAAGTTCTAAATGAAGAATTTTACGAATCCACTGAATTAATTAACAATGGAATGATAAGATATTTGGAGGAGGCGACCGACAGCTGAGGTCATTTGCGCCATGAGGGAAGGGTATGGCAGGAAGGGTGGAGAGAAACCCGGCGTCGGCATTAGCCTGCTCTTATCGAAAGGCATCAAGGGGAACACGGCTTAACGTCCCATCCGACGGACGGAGTGCTGCTCTTGAAGTTTTTTTGAAGACGCGATTCTGGGCTTCTTATCATGCACCCAAGATAAAAATGCCACGTCACGTGAACCATAACGAGTTTGATTTGCTGACTCCTAATTTAGCGTTAAGTTAAACGTTGTTTAATTCAAACAGCAGTAGTGTATTCCCACACTTTTTTATTCTTTCTCGACCGGTTTAAATGCTTACGCATCATTATCAAGAACTGTCTAATCTAAGGAGCAGCAAGCCTGGTATTTATATTGAGGGTGGGTGTAGGTGGGGTAAAATATAGAAGCTCAATATAAATACCAGGCTTGCTGCTCCTTAGGTTTTGACAGCTCTTGATAATGATGCGTAAGCTTTGAAACCGGTTGCGAAAGAATTTTTAAAAAAGTGTGGAAAAATACTACTGCTGTTTCAATTGTCACTATCCATGGACTTCCACAAAGTCAACTCGTCAACAATCAGTTTGGTTGTTTACATCGAGTTTAAATTCAAAATCAGTAAATTTTAGTCTCTCGAAAGAGAATAAATATTAGGATTGCGTTAAGTTTAATAGTAAAGTTATTATTATTATTATATTTGGAAACTTTTCTATTTTTTACACCCACTAATGCTGAAGTTCGGGGTTTCATCGTTGGCCTCAGCTTTCGGTTACTGCACAGCCACCTTGATGCTCTTGTTAACATTTACTTTGAGTACCTCGCCGAGTTTATACTGACGTTAGAGCATGAATATTTTTACTAGGGCACATGATTTTGTAGGATACATCCAGTTCTAGACTAATGTAAGTCATGAGCGCGGTATTTTTAAAGAGTTAGTGGCACAAATTTTTTCTGGATAATACAGCCGTTCCTCCAAATTTCAAAAAACTCCCTAAATGCTTTTTCAATACCTCGGGCAATGGGCTGTTTGGATAGGTTAGGGTAGAGCTCTTCTCTATCGGGTGAATTTCACAATTTAAAGAATACTTGAAGATCACTTTCCCTTGGGCGCCCTCACTAAATGAGGATGTTTGTAAAGAGATTTAAAAATTTATGTGCAGTCGTAAAAGTACAGAGAGGTTTTTTTCTCGCTCCCCAAGTAGTAATGAGGTTTAATTAGTCTAATGAAAATCCAATGATGAGAACCGTTATAGAAATGTGTTAAGAATAGCATGGGGTGTCTTTCGTAAGGATCAAATTAAAATTTCATCCGAATTCACCATTATCTCTGCGGGACTGCTGAACTTTTTGAATTTGTACGTCATGAAAGCGTATCGATCAAGTGCTCATTGTTGACAAGGCAATTTCCTTTCGGCCGAAAATTGCCCATGTGGAGTGGGAAAATTCCTTCTCACAATCGCCTTATAATATATCACGAGTAGAGCCTTATCCTTTCATTTCCATCCAGCCAACCCAATAACTCTCTCGGTCGTCTTTCAGGGGGAGATCTAACTCAGAAGAAAGCGTAACGTTCGGAATATGAAGCACTGTATCATACGATATTTTTTCACGCATAAGTTCAGGGATGGAAGAAATTACAGCTGAAGTTACGTCTCTCGGACGTAATCATTTCCAGGAATAGCAGAAATGATTGGAAATCATGCACAAAAAATATCGTACTGCCCACTTAATTTTAATTTCACGTGCAAGTCTACCACGCGTGTTTCAATAAGCGTGCAAATGAAACACGGTTGCAAGCCAAGACAACATATGATTGTAAGCCATTGGAAAAAAATGAAGTAGAGGAAAGTTTCTGGGGTTTTCCACCGGTTAATGTTCTCCTTGTCTCCCGACGTTTCTGGCAGCGCTATCTTTTCATCCTCAGGGTATCTTCTAAGGCCCCTATTAGCCGAGGCAACCAGACGCGCAACCGGTGGCGCGTCCGGTGGCGCGTCTGGTTGCCTCGGCTAATAGGGGCCTAAGCAACCCAAGGTGGAAGGCGCGGCTGCGGGGCTCAGGCGACTGGAAAGTCTGGTGGCGCGTCTGGTTGCCTCGGCTAATAGGACTCATTTGATTCTATGCCCCACGACTGACCAGTTCCACCGGACGCGCCACCGGTAGCGCTTCTGGTTGCCTCGGCTAGTAGGGGCCTAAGGATCTCCTGAAGATGAACAGCAAGTCGCTACTCAAAACGTCGGCAGACATGGAGAACATTAACCGGTGGAAAACCCGAGACACTTTTCTGCACTTGATACTCAGGGAAAACCAAGTCATTCATCAAGTGTAGGAGAGTTTTTAGGGTGTCTAGTGGCCGGGAAAACCGAGATAATTATGCGTGAATTTATAGTCTATGGAAATATGCATGTATTATTCATGAAATTTTATTCCAACCTGGATTGTCAAAATCTTTTATTTCAAATTCATTTCACATAAAATTTTGCCAGTTCAATACCCTTTATAAGGCCTAATTTATTTATATGCACACTTTACGATGCATTGATTATATTTTAAATTTTTATGAAAAAATATGTTTATCTAAGTAACACTTTAAAATATGGCGAATGTTTTGATGTGTCTTGTGAGGCATTCATAGATTAAGTGTAAAATTTCCATTACTAAGTGTAAGAATTCAAATTAGGAACTTAAAATGTAATGAAATTTTATTTTAAAGTATTGAAGCAATTTTGGGTGTTTTAAAAGTCTTGTTTCGTGTTTTTAAATGTTTCATGTAAAAATCATGTTTTTATACTTAAATTTTTGCTAGGTGAAAGACTAAACGTTTCTTATTAAAAGGAAACATGCCATGCTAATAACACCGAGCAAATGTTCCCGTAGCATCTATCCTTTTAGTAGGGGACATGATGGCTTTCTGCAGTTAACGATTCATATATCGCAGTAATAACCTAAGATTAACCTGCAATTTTGTAAAAATTTCCCTGTAAAACCTGGACTTATGCGTGAATTTTTCTGATTCAATTGGCTAGACCTCGTTTGTGAAATTAAAATTCAGAGGATAGGACGATTTCTCTGTGTATCATAAATCATGCTGCTTCACGAAATCTCTCTGGAAAAAGTTTTCTTTTTTAAGAAATGATAGCAATCATTGTCCCTATTTCTATGATATTTAGCCGTCGTGTTTCTTATCACCGAGCACGTGCATGAAATATAGCTGTAGAAAATCGGTAAACAAGAACAAACGCATATTGTGGCGATCCCATTGAACTTTATGATAACGAACATAGTGAGGCATTTCACCAGGGAGGCCTCAAATGACGTGTGATATAGAAAAATATATCTTAAGCAATCATTTTCCCTGTCATAGATGTCAAACAATGTAACGCCAGACGTTTGTTTTGCTCCAAATTCTCTTTATTTTCCTTAACAATCAGTTTGTTTTCGCCTAACTACTTCGTGCAACTTTCTATTTTTTCACTCTCCTCAACAATGCCCCCCTCCTCTCATCAACAACTCCTTAACAACATTAAAATAAATAATTAAGTATAAAAAACGTCGCAAAAAGCATAGTTGAAATGGACACTGGATTTGAACGTGAAAAATGATGGTGTGATTCAGGATATATTGGTTATTTCACCATTTTTTTATTTTCTATTGCTTTAAGAGCTTAAAAAATAAAGCGACCAGTACTTTTTTCGTTTCTTGATTCATCGTTTCTCCTACTTCTTGATCTATCTCCCAAGAAAAACCGACGGCCTTACCCCTTTAGGAGTTAAGTTGATGACGTCGCAAGTCCATGCCTCTTACTCGCGACTTATTTCTTGTTCTTAATTACGCTATATAATTCAAGGAGAAAACCGCGGGCTAGCTCGCGCTTATTCACTCATTCCATTGACGAAACCCCAACGACGACGATTCTCGTATTTCGCCCCGATTTATACACCGGGCACAGGTCCAACTGCTCCAGGTATTTAGAATACCACCTCTTCAGCTAGAGTATTCGTGCTTATTCAACTCACTAAGGGGACAATTGGCACAACAAGCGTAAAGGACCAGTTTTACCTTTCCAGTGTATATGAAATTGACAACATTTCGCAGAGTAAGAAGATTCATAGATATCTTAGTTAGTAGAGCAACGAGCGTAAATCTGGGCCTCCGGGTTTGAACACCATCATAGAAAATGATTTTCCTTCTCTGGAATTTTCGCGCATAACAATCTTTTGTACAAATTTTCAGAGTCTTTATAGTTAACCCTTTAAAAACTTATAAAATATATAATGTATACTAAAAGAAATAGGTCCATTTTAAATATGAAAGGTTCAGCTGTGATTGGCGAGATATGGTGGAACAGAATGCTGAATAAAATGATAAAACTTATGGTACTGTCCACTGGTTTAATTATTAATACGTAAAAACGCGTTTCGACGCTTTGCGTCATCATCACGTCAAATAGAATTAACAAGTTCATTAGGAAGGCTTTCGCGGTGAGGCGAAGATTCAGCGGAGTGGGTCACGGGTTTTACACCGCGTGTGTCCATCTGTGCAGACAACAGTTTCGCCGGCAGTGACCTGAAGAAGCCAGCTGCACCTCTGGCGAAACTGTCGTCTTCACAGATAGGCACACGCGGTTTAAAACCCGTGAACCACTCCGCTGAGAAATAGCAAGTCATTGTCTTGTTATTCTATATGACCTGATGATTCTCAAAGCGTCGAAACATGTTATTGTTAATAAACCAGTGGACAGTATAATAAGTTTTATAATTTTATTAAATATTCTAGTTTCCCCTCGGTATTTAATTTAAGGACAAATGTCGACTGCATAAAATCCTTCTTTCTTTCTCCGCCTTTCCTAATTTTAAAATGAGCGGATGAGGCCTTCATGCAAGTGAAGTATTACGTGATATCTGAGTGTATTTAATTCGTGTTTTTTTATGCTGTTGTTGTTGTTTCTTGTTACACTTTATTATTTAACCATTTGTTCACAAATCCAATGTAAAAGGTCTTATGTACCGAATTTTTTTCGATTTAGTGCAAATAAATAAATATACGTTCTCAGAAAATTTCGTGATAACGGCGTTAGTTTTAAGCCATTAATGCATCGGGAAATAAGGCAAGCCAAGCGAGTGTTATTCGTTTTCTTGAATTCCCATTCTCTGCCGAATGTGTTGAAAGATGGAATGGAACTTGAACTTGACACAGTGGTGCGTATACCGGGAGAGGCTGCCGAAAGAGCACAGATTAATATCGGCTGGGCGCTCCGAATAATCACTCGGCGAAAAAACTGGAATTGTACTTATTATCTTCGTACATTTCCCTCTCTCCATTGCACCGATTGCCATTGAACTCGAATTTGCAGCCGAGCACACAAAAAAAGTATGACCGACATGGAATTTCGACCTCTTCGCATGTAACCAAGGTTATAATAGAGATTTCCCATCAAGTGATGTGTCTGGTGGGACTAATTGACTGAATTCCACGATTTCGTTGGCTAATATATTACCTTTCTCTATGGTATCGTATGTAGATAATTTATTTAATATTATTGTATCAAGTTTTAAACGTATTTGTTATATCCCATTTGGTTCATTGTAAATACAGTTATAAAATTACCTTTTAACTAGAATCGTTTGTATTGTTCTGCTAAAAATAAATAATCAGCTATAAGTTCTGGGATGGTAGCCTAACTGCAGGCATTTCTCAGAACAGGGGTGTTCAACCTCTTTTAATGCAAGGGCCAAAAATCGATTTCACATCGCCCATCGAGGGCCACAATGCTCCACGTCCGCATTAATAGAATTGAAAAAAGATGCACAATTTCAAAGTGCAACAATCTTTATTGATTAAGAAGTCCAATAGAGTAATGAGATTTTTGACATTGTTTATTTTTGACTAGTGTGTCGATATATATTTTGTATTACGTGACGAGATACAATATTTTCTATAGCCTCTTGAGACCGCGAGAAATTAGCCGGCGGGCCGCACGCGGCCCGCAGGCAACGGGTCGAAGGTCCTTGTCTTGGAAGCTACCTAAAGCTTTCCTTGGGTATAAAAAAAGCCTGTACATTATTTTTGAAGATTTTTTTCTGTTTTTGGAAAGTAATCAAACTTACTGATATTATTATTATTTATATTATTGTTATTATTATTATTATTTATATTAGTATTAGTTCATGCATTTTCTCAGCTGGTTATACCAGACGGTAATAGTCACCTATCCTCAGGGCAAATTAGGATTAGGCTCGGATGTTAAGGAAGAGAATTCACCCTATCCTACACTGTCCGATCATGCCCGACCCAGGAATCTTCTCACGATCTGGCAGGTCTGTAGTAAAACAGCTTTTTGTCCGAGGTTAATCAGTTGTTTATTAATTCGCAGGTCTTCGACTTCTTTTTTGAATCTTTTAGACAAGACTCCCTCCGCAGAGATTATCAGGGGGTGAATGCTGACGCCTTTCAACTTCCAAGTATTTTTTATTTCACCGGCCAAATTCTGATATTCTTGTGTTTTCTCTCTTTCCGTAGACTCAACATTGTGATTTAGTGGCACTGCTACATCGACTATGTTTGCTCTTTGCTGTAATTTGAGGATCAATAAAATATTAGGCCTATTGTAATCTATGGTTTTATCTGTAAGTATCGGTCTGTCCCAGGATAAAATGTGTGTATCTGTCTATAGTACGGCGGGTGGATGGTATTTGTAATATGGTTGAGTATTTTTTAAAAGTCCATAGGTAGTTGCTAAGTTTTAGTGGATAATTTTGGCCGGATTTTGGTGGATAATTTATAATTATTATAAATATTATTATTATTATCATCGCGTCCGAGTACGTTGATATTATCGAATCTCCATATCGCGTCTGTCGTGTGTGGTGCAAAGGGTTTTGTCCGATTTGAACCGCTGAGAGTGATAGTGGAGGGGGACTAAGGAGAAGGAGAGAGAGAAAGTGTTAGTGGGTGGGGGTAGGACGCTCTTTTTAAGGTCCTCTTAAGAGAGAGTGTTTTGGAGTTCGGGGTTCGAGGCATCGTCACTGCCCCACTTTCTCAAACTGTACCCAAGGGGAAAACGGAACACACGCCCCATCTGAGTGTGTGTGCGCGTGGAGCCATTTTTTTAAGGAGACTCACCCTTAAGCCTTTGTAATATCTCAAATTTGATACCCAGGTAAATCAGTTGCGGGACCAGATGGGGTCCAGGGGGGAGTAAAGCCATGTAGTGACTACAAATAACATAAGTCCTTCATGAAGGAAATGGGAAAACGCGAAAATTTGAATTTAAATTATTTCTATCCTCTCAGGCTCAACATTCTGGAATTTCATTTTAACGTTAATGAAATGAAAAACTTAATTGTGTACCACCAATTTATTTATAACCATACCAGTATACCAGTTTCGACATCATCATCGCATATATTACCTGATGATGAATACGCTGCGTCGAAATTATAGCAGTCATACCGTGTTGTAATCCACCAATTTATTTTTCAGGCATGATTAGTTTAGACGCAGCGGCGTCATCATTAGATAGTATCCTACGATGATGAATCTGCGTCGAAACTACATAAAAATAAATTCGTGGAATGCAACAGGTTTATACCTGGGTTGAACACCCCGACACAAAAATCCAACACAAAGGCCCAGGGAAAGGAACTGGCCCTTCTTACCTGAATAAGTTACAATCGCACGCTTGTGGGTTAGTCCGCGGTCAGCTCTGTCCCACCCAACCCTCAAATTGAATCACTGAGTGACTGAAATTCAAATTTTGTATGCACCTTAAGTATGAAAAAATATACAACCATTACGAATTTTCACAGATATTTTTTAAATTCTAGGTATCCGAGAATGACGCCTTAACGTGGAAACGCGTCGTACTAGATTTAAAAATCTGTTACAATTTACAGATGTTGTAAATCATAATCACGAGTAGGCATAAATATTTTCCACATTAAAGCCGAATCCATCGATTTCGAGAAAAAAATATATCAATATTTTTGCTCTGGGGTAAAATTTTTATGCTTGATATATTCAAGGAAATTACTCTTAATGCCCTGAAAATTTCACGATGATGGCGTAGGATTTTAGTCAGTAAAACGTCGCGAAAAAAGACGAAATACTATCGGGAGAACGGAAGTGAGTGATGCGTCCTCTTAGCATTTGGAGCGTGTCGTGAGCGATTGCATTACCCCCCACGTGACTTGCCCTTTTCCGATGGCTAAGTAAGTCTCCCGCGGTGAGGACATCAAACCTTTCGTACCCCTTCCCTTCGCTTTACCCTTCTACCTCCCAGACATTTCCACCTCTGCACAAGTTGATTAGTTTCGTGCGAAACGAGAGCGATATTAATTTCCTCTTGTCTTAGCACGAGGGTGAATGCCGCAGATGAGATATCTTGCAATATCTATGATTAAAGCACGCTTTCGTATTTCCGTTGTTCCTAACGTTGTAAAGAGGGGATGGAATCACGTAGGAACGAAAGGATTCGTTATTGAATAACAAATGTATTTTCCTTTTTTTATATTACAGGAGGCGCATTATCCAACTTCGCGTTGCGCAAGCTTATAAATCGTGATACAGAAACGGATAATGGCATCCACAAAATGGAAATATGTGATGCGCAAAGGGATAGTTTTAGCACTATTCTAAGAAATCATGCGATTATTATTTTATAGAGTCTACTTAACTTCGTTAATTTTTCACCTTTAACATTTGCAGAGCATAACGTATCATATTATTACGGAGGCTTCCGCGGTTAGTTGATTGGTGATGGTTTTCCGGGTTTACACCGCGTTGATACATGTTTTGCGGACGACAGTTTCGGGCGCGTTCCAGCTCCCGTCTTCGGGTCCAAATGATTTGCAGATCTGTGATCCTTATTTATTTACAGCTAGTCAGACGGATGTTGATTTTTAATTCCATTGTTGGAAAAGCCGTTTGAAGAATCGAAAATCATCGCCAGGGAAAATAAATGTTTCCCTAGGCTGATAAGGGAGGCGATTGAAATAGCGAGTCACCCAAAGAACTTCAATAGGGAAGACGGCTATCCTTTATCCTCATCTTTCAAACGGCTTTTCCAACAATGGAATTAAAAATCAACATCCGTCTGACTAGCTGTAAATAAATAAGGATCACAGATCTGCAAATCATTTGGACCCGAAGACGGGAGCTGGAACGCGCCCGAAACTGTCGTCCGCAAAACATGTATCAACGCGGTGTAAACCCGGAAAACCATCACCATAACGTATCATATTTAACCATCTCATGACTGAGCTATACTTCCAATAATCAACAATGGCAGCGTAAAAGCACGTTTTTTTTATATATTTCTATCTATTTCGCCATATGTTTCTCCTTAATCCTTTGTGGATTTTAATTAGAAATAAATATGATGCGGCAATAAACAAATTTAAGGATTGCAATGCTGTTTACGCATGTAAATTAAGAATCATGACGGGGAAGCTAATGAATCAATGTCAGTGTCAACAATTGGTATGACTTCGGGGAAACTTTTCTCTATTTTTATATCTTTTACATTACCTTAGGTTCCCATAATGCCATTTTTTGCTCCAGGAATAAGGTTTATCTTTCTTATTTATCATGAGGGAACAGATTTATAAGTTGTATTCTGATGCATAGAGCTGTGAAGAACCTTAAGAATACTAATTGAAATGTAATGCATTCCATTATGTGAATTTGTAATATGAGATCATTGTCTTTCGTCAGAAAATGCAATCGAAATCATAGGCGGATTTGAGGGAGCACGTGCACCCTCCCCGCAACGCTTTGAAATAGAAAATATTTTTAATACGGTCCCGTTATCATCACGTTCGTTTTATTTTGTTTGAACAGTAATATATTTATCTGTAGTGGGTACTTGAAAATCTTTTCTCTTGGACATAAATTCAAGTATCAAAATCTATATCCCTAGTAAAATAAAAAAAGAAGGTAGCGAACCGAGATAGTATGACGCGAAAGTCAGAAAAACATTCAGCATGCCATGCAAAGATGAAAATAATCCGCATTGATTCATCCCCTATTGATCGCGAGTTAATAATAACTAAAATATCAGCCATCTGAAGAAAACATAAAAGAAAACTGTCGTTATTACATGTGTAACGTATTGAGATTTGCATTTTAGTATCTTTTAAGTTACAATAAAAAGTATATTTCGTAAAGTAATTGTTGCATTTTCTTCTTAATCCTAAGTATGAGAAGACCGTTTGCCTATCAGACTCTTGTGCCCCCCCCAAAATCCTGGATCCGTCCTTTTTTTTAAATCTAGTGGACTTGATTAATTATTTGCGCTTGCCAAATACTATTGCTGGTATGCCTGAATGAAACGTTGATACAAAAAAGGTTGATCCCATTGGGCGAATGCAGGCTTGCATCGGAATCGCGCAGAGTGGATGCTTTGGTTTACTGACACTGTCTGTCGGGCGTGGTTCCCGTTCATCGGCTCAGAGGCGGCCGTAAATAGATTTGCCGTAATTTCCACCGCTACGGTTAATAAGGCTGGAGCGACGACCTGTGGAAATTTCTACGGAACGCTAGAATGCTTTCATTTCTGACACCATAGGTTATATTGCTTCATGGGTTGATAATTTGTCGAAAGGCTATCTTGTAGGATTATCGACTTTGGGGGCAATTATTGTCGACACCAAAATCCATCATACAAGAACCGCACCATCGTCAAAACTCATTTTTACATGCATTAAATTGGATAATAATTAGTCCACTCGATCTTAACGAGCTCGAGTTCAGTTATTAACTCCGCTGCTTTCACCATTGAAACTACCAAATACCTCAACTCCTTCCTGTTTAAGTGAACAAAATTGCGGCCTTAATCCGAAAAGACCTTAGAAACCATAATAACAAGCCATTGATCATTATTGAAAGAATAGCTCAGTGATTAGATGGCTAAATACTATACGATATTTAAAGGGGAACAATTAACGAAGTTCAGTAGACTATTAGATAATGAGGTGTGTCGCATAATGTCGCAAGGCTATTTTAAAACCATCCATATACTATTCGTATCATATTTTTTCTGTTTTGTGGGTCTCACATAGAAGAACCTAACTGTAAGCGTATCTGAAAATCGAAAACACACTTATATAGACACCTTAGTTTATGCCTTTGCCTTCTAATAAAATTTCCATATCAAATTTGTATTGTTCCTTGACACATTCACCTGCACTTTCCTTTTTTTTGTTTTCGAAGCTCGTTAAAATAGACTGTAGTTAAGGTTACTCCCGAATATATTAACGGGGTATAGTGGCTATTTTGCCGTCTCGTATTCACGCATTCTCGCATGTGTTCTAGCAATTCACCGCTTTACACGACGCAATTGTGTAATGTTGCTTCTTAGTATCTTGCCTCTATATTATATTATTCTCTTCTCTAGCTAATTAGGATATTTATAGATTGCGATATTGGACAATACTGAAAAATAACTATTTCTAACACTCTATTCTACCATTCGCTACTTGATTGCCACTCTATAAAATTCTATTTTTAATTCACAGCTCAATTTAGTTAATTTCAGTATGTAAAAGGTTTTTTTTTTGTATTTCCGTGCATCAAATACGCTCAATTTCATATTTAATACTCTCAAGGCCGTTTTACACGAGGCACGGAATTGCGCAGGTTAGAGCTGCATTAATTTCTAAAATGGCGCGGATTTGCGCGAATGCATGAACGAAATTAGAACAGTGGCTATTTTGCCGTCTCGTATTCACGCATTCTCGCATGTGTTCTAGCAATTCACCGCTTTACATGACGCAATTTTGATTGCGCCTTCGCACGCACGTCAGATTGCGCAATTCCGTGTACCGTGTAAAACGGCCTTTATACAATGCTTGATTTTAAAGCTCACCATATTTGCATTGCTGATGGCAGCTATGCCTTTGCGTATGAACCCATCAACTGCATTGTACCCGGAGAAAATTAATATTTGTCCATTTCGAACTGACATTTAAGTGAGTTGTAAGAGTGATTGGAGTAATTAACTTCTCCGCTATGGACTCGCATTTAATAACTTCACTGAGGATGAAGGCGAACGCGCATTTCTTCGTGCGGAACGTGAAATCTCCCCTCCGACTCATACCTCGGGAGCTCTGTCACTAAGCCCACGTGGGCAAAGGCGAAGAATTAACTCGTCCGCCTCAATATCTCGAAAACTCGACTCCTCTGAAGAATTAAATCAATGGATGACACCGATACTTCTACACCTAGATACTACCCCGCAAGCCACCTAACAGGTGTGTGGAAGGGGGTGTTGGGCCACCAGCCGTTTATGCATAAAAAGAAAATGCTCAAACGAAATTACGACTAGCATTTATTAAAGTCCTTTATTGTACTTCGAGAATAATTCCCAACTATAAAAATTGTTCACGAAACAGTTTTGAACTTTTCCAACAGTCTCATTAGCACAAGTTTTTTTATATTTAGGTTGTTAAATCCTCTGAAATATTGCACAACAACCGATCACCGGGGGTTAGTGAACCCCCCTCCCGAAATACGAAAAATGCAGAAAATGGCCGGAATGTGTAAAATTAAGAAAACATTTAGTACCGCAGAGTGAAGTAGTTTTATAAATAATTCAGGAAGGTGAGGCTGGGGACTGCGATGACACTCCTTGTACAATGATTATATTATAATTATAATATGTGTATTATAATCTATTATTATTATTATTATATTATCTTTTTTCCTTAAATTTTCTTCAGTTTTCACTGAGTTGTTTTAGTGTAGAGAGCACGGGTTTTCAGTAAGGTAACTTTTTACTCTTCTATTGCGTTGAGAAATTTTCCCGTGAATGATAAGGGTTTTTCTCCCCGACAGTGGCTTAGTAAGCACGACCCTCGCCACATGTGCCACAGTGTGGACTTGTGACGTCAACATCTTGTTCGGTAAAACCCATCCCGAAGTTCGCTCTGAGAAGATAGCTTGGTGGTGTAACTGGTAGCACGCCTGACCGGCAATCGGGAGATCCGGGTTCGAATCCCGGCTAAGTCAAATATTTTTTCATGGTGAACTTCATCCTTTGGTGTATTTAACTTTGCACCCGTGCGCGTGACTGCGTACAAAGTCATTTGTTCCTTCAGTGTTTTGTAGATGTTTTGGGATTATACCGGTAGCAGAGATGACAAGTGGAGCTATATAAACCTATTCCATATTCTTATTATTTCTATTGCCAATTCTTGGTACTTATTTATTTTTCCGGCTATTATCATTATTATTATTATTATATTAGCCGTATACATTAAATTAAATTACATACTTGGATGACTATTAGGGAGGGGGTTGAGAGTCCTAACCTGCCGAAATGAGGGTTAGCGAGGGTCTATGCACGCCTTTGAATGGTGGCAAAGAGTTCATTCTCGTGAGAGCATTGCTGTGCATATATTTCGACATAAACGTAATGAGAAAAAAATTAAAAAAGAATTAAAGAGTAGCGTTAGGATTTCCGCAAGCGCTGAGCAATGGAACGCGTCTAGCTCACATCTCGCTGACGTGGCACATAATCGCTTTTTCCTCCGCTGTCTCGCATTTCAGCATGCGCGTGGTAAATAAACTTACCTACTGAGTCAGCTAGAATCTCTCGTATTACGATAGGGACACTCCTCGCATTAGTCTCCAACACACTCCACTTCAAGCTTTAGCCGGTGCATAGCGCCTAAGTTTTGCCGTAATGCATTTCTCTGAAGTCATGTGGAATCATCCTGGAAACGCTAATTGGAAATTATGTCTCACGAATCGTGAAAATTATCTAGGTTTACACTAGCATGAGCAAATTTTGTTCCCATACCCGGGCTGGAATAATGGAAGAGAGTTCAGTGAATATTACGGAGGAATCTTACTGCAATTTGGTGTGGTGAGTCATACTATTAAAGCATATCGTAAGTGATATATCAACTTAGAACTTCACTATTCTTCTGGATCCTACAGAAGCAATAAAATTAGAGAGATATCTTGCCGAAGTGGTTGGTGAAGAAATTCGTTTTTTCCCTGAAACAATGAAGGATTTGAATGATTGCATAAATACCTCAACGCCTACCTCATAACTTTTTTTTTTCTGCGGTTGGTTTCGTAACACCCCCCACGTCCAGTGCGTAGATGTAGATGCAAAGATGCTCTGCCTGAAAAAATGGCTAAAAACCCAGCGGTCGTAATTAAGACATGAATCCGTTAATTTACGTTGCCTGCGGATTAGTTAGGATACCCTTTCAAGACTACGCCCTTTGGGAATCCTTAGACCACGAATATTACAAAAGAGGATGATCAAATCGTCCCCTAAATGTGTTGTCACCCACCGAGCAATGGGTTTACAAAAGTCACCACTCGTGTCGCAGACGGACAAATTCATCCGAGTTCCGCGAGGAAAAAAGGTATAATTAGGGGCTTCAACCGAAATTTACATTCATGATAATGTGATCTATCATATTCATTACTTTTCGAAGCTATACCTCGCAATGACAAACATTATACTGCAAAACATTGAAATAGAGTGGATCGCATTGCACCCATCACCGCGCCGCGGACATTTTCGAAAACCGATTAAAATGCGACCGAAGTGGCAACAGAAATCAAAATTCTATGGGATGGAATTGGGACTCCTCTATGCACTCCCCTTGCCTTGGCCTATGATGCCAAAAATGGGGAATAGGAACACAAGCTCAACAATGGAGGATCTTTCAGAATAAGCAGAGGTCCCCCATTATGAAGTGGAGATGGCGTGGAGGACAAACATTTTAGGTGGGTCCTCATTCTACAATGACTGACCGCTCTTTCTCACGGGTCTAACATGTGGCCTTTTTGTGCCAAAGTATAATAGAATATTTTCCTTGAGAGTTGTGTGTGTGTAACTTTTTATTAAATAATTAGCGCCGTTTGTTTGACCTTTCCTAACTCCCTGATTCTCACGATGCAGCACGGAGTGGTGTCCAAAACTTCAAGCATAATATATTCGAATGAAATTAGCGTGAGTTGAATTTACACAACTTCTCATAGCTACTATTTTTCAATCTACACCTTTATCAAAAGTGGATTTTCAAAGTGGTTAAATTCATTTTATTGCGATTATCTCAGGAAAAGAATTATTTTTTGGATACTCGAATTTTTTTTGACATGCTTTGTTTATAAACGCGTTCGGTACATGGGCGTAACCAGCGATGGGCAGAAGGGGGCAGCTGCCCTCCCTAGAAGCAAAACATCTTTCAAGGAAAATCAGGAGGGTTCATCATTGAAAACCCTAAAAAAAAACGACATTTGATATTGCTCCAATAAACTTAGATAATCCTTTCTGTCCATATTTTCAGAGCTTTTATAATTTAACCACATGCTTAGATGCCAAATTATCGCCAATCTTCTCTATCCTTGCGCTGATAGCTATTGACCGGGTGTGACCAAATTACAAGGGTAATGGAGAGATTATGAAATAACGCGGAGTTCGGATATCACCTCATTAGTCCCTTGGGTGTAATTAGTCTAACAGCTTCCTCGTTTTTCTTAAGTTCAAGGAGTCAGTGAAAGAAAATGCTTTCCATTTTTCCTCGTGCTTGTCATGTGATACTAACTTTCACCGGGGCACTCCCTTCCTGTTCTTCAATTGTTTATTTTTTGTTCCGCTGCATGAGTTATTACTTGAGCATTCGGAGGGTTTTTGTTGATTCCATGATCACGAGATCAAATGCACGTTTGCTTAGTTACGAAATAACTATCGAAATGCTTTCTCTCTGATCATGTGAACCTATTTCCCTGAAATTTATCACGCTTTGACCTAAATAGGGTTTTGCATATGAAGAAATGGTCTTTAATTATGACGAAAGGAATGCGTTTAGCAGAGTCAAATTGTCCTCAATAACCATCGCAATATGGTGACGGATATCAATGAACGATCCACCACACTAACTAATTTGTGGTATAAAAAAGAGGAATACTTTGTCATGGAAGCAGGCCAATGTCAGACCCTTTAAAATCACGATGAACTCCCTGTAATTAAGTCGACTACATATCCGTAATCAAAGATTGTGTCACACTGGGCTATGCGAATAAATTCGAGGCAAATTGTCATGCGAGGAAAGTTGGAATAAATTTCAACACTGCTATTTTCCATGTAATTCGATTTTGTAAACTTCACCGTTACGAACGAAACACAATAGTATTATTCTGTATTTTCCTTTCTCTTATGCTGTCTGTTCCATGATGTAATAATGGCTGTGTGAAAAAAAAACTAATTACCTCAGGAAAACGGCGCGCTGAAATGCTTCGCAGATGAAACTTTCGCAGCTCTGACGCGGTGCGGCCACTAATATTTGCACGCGCAATTCGTCGTTTAAGAACGTAATGTTATTTGCATCTTGATTTTTCCGATGCCGCAAATGTTTGCATGCATAATGTTGCCGGTGTTGGACCATTTAAGTTAAGAGACACCCCTTTTATTACGTCACCATAGTGGCATTGTGTACCAACATATACCTTGACCACTCGCGTCACGTGGTTCTTATGTTGTCACAACTTTGTCCACTGTGTTAAAAAAATACTATTACTTAACTTGCGTGTACATACTAACCCGCAATCCGCCTTAAGAGTCGTGTGGTGAAGTGTATTGAGGCACCAGCCATAAACAAAAAAGCAAAGATAATAAGGTGCCCGTTAGAGAATTGTGACTACCAAATCTCACCTTGCAATTATTGAAGTCCCTTATTATTTTAGGGAAAAAGGAATTCCTATCGTTATCCATTCGGTGAAAAATTTCTCATATGTTATCGTTTATGTCTGTCCTAGAAACGAAGTGAGGTTCTAAGATGATGATGATAAGAGTTCTCCATGTCGTTCTTAAAGATATCTTCTCAGATATCCATACCTAACATTTAGCGTCCAAGTCTCTTGCGTTTCCCAGCCTAACTCGTCGAAAAGCTAAGCTTAGTTAGTTAGGAAAAAAAATCAGAGGCCTTATAACTTGAATCGATCTCGTAATGAAATTATCCAAGATGCAAGTTTAACGCTCAGTTCAGCTAATTAACAGCGGTTATTTCAATTTTCCGAGAGATTTTTAGACTGCCAAGGTTTAGTTGGGATCTTAAGAGGGGGATAGATTACTTTAGAAAACATTTTTTTGAGCACGCTTTGTCTGCTGTGTTAATGATGTGGGTATCTTGGTGGGAGAATAGCAATAATTATCTGTTTGTGCGCGTGGGAGCCTAAAATGACTATCGAGGTCGTTTATCCCATCTATTTCAATGGCTCCTTCATTCGGACAGGACCATTGCTTTTTTCTAACTTTTATTTCTATTTAATGATGAATGGGGCTGAGTTAAAAATCTTATTTTTGTATCCTGAGAGAATATGTGTGAATTAGTAGCCTCCGTGGCTCATGGGGATAATTTCTACGCCGCGCAACCGCCTTGCGCGCATTTGAAAAATGTGATAAGGGCTCATTTTCTTTAAAAGATGGAGATAGCAATTCGCACATTTATAGCAATGAAGTTTACCTAGGTAATAACTAATTTTGGTTGCAATACAATGATTGGTGTCTGAGCTATGTGCTACTTAATTTGGTGCTTCGTGAGCAAATTCTCAAAAAAAACGGGTACTTTTTTTCGTTCCAGCCGTAAATAATCTAGATAAATAAGGTGAATACACTCAAAATGCGTTTCTACGGCAACATTTTATTTTGAAGTAACGAGGAATGGAGCAAGTAGAATAATGCCGTATTTAATTTTCTGTATTTACTATCATTATTCATGTGTTTGGCGATAGGGTTTTCCTAGCGTTGCTCCAGGCTCTTCGTATGCTAATCATTTTTCTGTAAAAAATTCAATTTGAACTCTCCGGAAATAGTATTAAATGGTATACCTTAATCTTCCTTGCCTATGCAACATGTTTTTTTCAATTAGTATCGTGTATTTTAGGATATTTAAATCAAATCAAGGGTGAGTTTTCAGGTATCAATCTTTACTTACTGAATCTTTTGCATTTATTATTATTATTCATGTGTCTGGCGATGGGGTTTTCCTGATGTTGCTTCAGGCTCTTCCTATGCTAATCTTCCTTCAATTGAATAATTCTATTAGAACTCTCTGAAAATAATAATATTAAATGGTTTACCTCAAACTTCCTTGCCTTTTCAATATGTTTTTTTAAATGTTAAATTATAGTTTTGAGATTTATTTTATGCTAGATCAGCTTCAATGCGTGTTTTAGGATATTTAAATCAAATCAAGAGGGAGTTCTCAGGTATCAATGTGTACTTAATGAATTTTCTGTATTTATCATTACTACCATTATTATCATTATTATTCATGTTAACTTTCGGCGATGGGGTTGTCCTAACGTTGGTTTAGGCTCCTTGCATGTCCATCTCTTTTCCATTTAAAAAATCTATTAGAACTCTCAGAAAATAGTATTAAATGATTTACCTCGAACTTCCTTGCCTCTACAATATTTACATTATGCTAGATCAGCTTCAATCTGTGTTTTAGGATATTCAAATCAAATCAAGAGTGAGTTCTCAGGTATTATTTGAAGCGCTGACGTGGGAAAGGTATTAAGTCACTAAATGTGAATTTTACAGGAGACGAAAGAAAGAGTATAAAATTATACTAAAATTATATGTATGCCAACAGTGTGAGGCTTATATTAGTGTACAAACTTCGTCAATCATAGCAATCGATATATTATACTAATTGACTTTCTACCTTATCCATGGCATGTGCATCTTCTGCCATCTCCATGAATAAATGAAATTTCGACATTTTGTGACTTACTACCTTTTCCTATGTGAACGCTTCAAGTGATGATATGTACTAACTTCGCTACCTTCACTTCATTATTTAGCTATTCGTTCCCATGCTGGATTGCACGTAATTTCCGCCCCACAAATTGTGGGAGACCAACTTCGTGTTCTATCCAGCATCACGTCCACTGTATAAGGGAAAGGTAATCTGCGGTCATATACATCCCTTCTTACGTGGATCGGCAGTTTACAATGGTGGTGGGGGTTGCCAAAGGGATCCAAGTGAAAGTGAAACTCAGCGTGATTACAGCGCTTTAAGTCGGTCACGAAAAGTGCAAATCACACCAAGTTACGCGCTAGTTGCCTAATACTTCGCCTATTTCGCAGGGTGGTTGTCGTTTTGCTCGAACCTATATCCTATGTTGTTTTTTTCCTTTTGTGGTCTCGAGCGGTGATCGTTGATTGGTAATGGCAGTGCGGGGAATGGATTATTCATGCGTATGGCGATGGGGTTTTCCTAGTGTTGCTTCAGGCTCGTGGTATGCTAATCTTGTTTCTATCAAAAAATTGTATTTGAACTCTCTGAAAATGGCAGTAAATGGTCTTCTTCCTTGCCTTCCTTGCAGTAAATGGGTTTTATTTCAGTGCTAAATTATTACCTTGAGATTCATTTTATGCTAGATAATTCCTAATTCAGGAATATTTCGTTTTCATATATTCTGGGACAAATCACGAATCATTTTTTGTCAGCATTCTGTAACTACTCATAAAATATAGCAATTTGAAAAAAAAACGCCATCGTTAAATAGCGATTCGAAATTGCTTTTCCCTCAGGCAGTGGATAAATATGCACGGCTACCGACCGTACCTACCGACACGGGAAACCTAATCTTGGAGCTATCTGTCGGAAAGATTCCTTGGTGGTGCAACTAGTATGATATATAACCGGCAATCGGACGACCCGAGTTCGAATACGCGCTGAAGTTAATGATCTTTCGCGGCAATGCCAGCTGTGGTGCTCATAATATGCTTCATATACGAGGCCTAAAATTTTTTAAACGATATTAACCGGCTTAGTCGATCAATATACTCGCCCAACATATATTTTCTATCCCTCCACTGACGCCCTTATTTCGTACATCTTGGTGATCAAAACACCTTCGAACGAAAAAGGTCAAACGCATTTCTTCGTACACACACTAAATAGGGAATTCGGTCTCCATATAATATTGTATAACAGAGGAAAGACCAATAAATGAAGTAGGTAATTTACCAGTACTAAAATCAATGGAGCTTTCACGCATGGAAAGCTTTCCACTTGTTTATTTTATTTTTTCAAAACAATGCTTCCGGGTTTACTCTTGGCTGCTCTTTACGTCATTATTAACTCGAGAAAGAAAGGGAGTTCGTAAAGTCAAGAGCTTTTATTGCTCCTCAAGCGAACTTACCTCGCTCGCAGTGCAACCAAATGAACTTCTTTTATATGAGAAATTACCGAGACGCTATACCACAAGGTAAACGAGGAGAATTAAGGTTGTTCCACGCATAAAAAAAACTGTTTGATTTCGTAGAAGCATAGAGTATGTAATAAACTTACTCTATGGTGGAAGCCATTTGTAAGCCGTAAATGAAATTAAAAATAAATATTTTCCTACTGGTGAACAACAAATTTAAAGGAATAGCACGAAAGTGTCCGTAGAAAAGTCTGTAATACCCGAGAAAAGGTTTCTATAAGTGTGATAGGTGAGATAGAACTCACCCCGCACTTTGCCACTCGTCATGAACTCGTGACATCGTCAATTTACCTGCGCTATGGTTAAGGCCTTCGATTATCCGTTGTGATTAGCTTGAGAAGTTGGCGGAGGATTGAAAAACGATATAACGCAGATTCAAGACTGGGTTTGCCTAAATAATACCTGTGCCTCAATAGCGAACATTTTACACCTAATAAAATACTGAGTTTATAATTTTAAAAATTGAGAAACGGAAAAGTGTGTGGATGTAAGTGTTCACAAAGGTCCACTATTTGTACCCTGAAAATTCAATGTCGTATCATTAGTTTTAAACGAGTAACACGTAATGAAAAAAGACTGGTATAGCGAGGGTAATGCTTCGCCTTAATAAGGAAGACTTAAAAGAGTTCGCCAAAGCATTTGAACAGGAAATTTCGCTGTGTTTTTGGCAGAGGTGTTGATGTTCTCCCACGCGATTGCATCTGTTGCTCCCACGGCCTTCCAAAGGTCGAGCTCAACGTTTTTCGTGTAGCAGAAGAGCCGAGAAAAGCCTACGGACCTTGGCTTCATTCATCTATTCATGCGATAACGGTAATGCCTTTAGCATGGAACCGGAAATCATACAAAGCATTGCGTGCGAATGCTGTCGATTATGACCGGGATCGAAAACGCGGATTTAATACAAAAAACACATATTTAAAAACCACATTGTATATAAATTTTATTTGAATAAATCTCTGAAAATTAGGTTAACCAATCCGAGTCACGCTTGTCGATGCGTTGAGTGGAGAAGTAAGGCTTAGAAGCGTTGACCCACTCGGTACGACCTCGTGACATCATCAACTTATCTGCGCAAGGGTTAAAGCCTTCGATTATCCTTCGTGAATAGCTCGAGGAATAATTGGATCGAAAAGTACAAACATGCATCTTTATTTTTCGACTACGATCAAAATCTAAAATAGAAGAGATAAGGCGAAGAGGCCTATTTTTTAGGGAACAAATGATTCCCATGTTGTTTATGGAACAAATGTTCTTCAGGATGTAGTAAAGTGCCTATAATTATTTTAACCATTTACTTTGCCATCGACAATAACGTACAACACCTCCCAAAAAACTCAATTTATTCACTAGCTTTAACTATCATTATTTCTGGTCAACAGTCTAAAGATTGGTTTGAAACAGCTCTTCACTGAACTTCTTACTTCTCAAGGCCTGGTTACACGGTACACTAACACGTACAAGTTAATGTATGTACGTTTGCGTGAATGATTTTTGTGACCCGGAACGGAACAGGTACGAATGCATGCACCAAATTAGAACAGGTTCTATTTTCTGTGCATGCAAGTTGGGTGGTTACACGGGGCATTTTGGCGTTCATTCCCACGTTCATACATTTGGACATTAATCCGTACGTGTTAATGTATCGAGTAACCAGTTTAGTGGTTCTTCTCTTTTTAGATTCTTCGTTACTGGCTCCATATATTTTCTCTGAGATATTCCTTTTCCGTTCTTAATATACACTTGCCTCTTGACGATTGTCTTCATTGAACCATCATTAGCCAAGATATTGCCTATTAAGTTAATACGTTTCCTTCTTCAAATTTTCATAGAGCTCCTCTTTTCTTCTACTCCCCTTAATAGCTTATTTGATCTATCTTCATCTTATTATTAAAATAAGAAATTTCAATATTTCCACTTAGTTTTATTATTACGCAGCGCGTTTCGTCGTTACAAACAACATTATCAAGTGTGTAATGTTGCTGGTAACGACGAAACGCGTTGTGAAATAATAAAACTCAGTCGAAATATTTCAATGTCTTATTTAAATTATATTAAGAACTTCCACCATATCGTGCCCAACATCATGCAAGATATCTTCATCTCGATTTAATATCTATAATTCGGGATCGACCACGACCTAACGTCCCATCCGACGGACGGAGTTTTGCGCTTGAAATGTCTTCCACACAACATTTCAAGCAGGGATCGGGCAGTCTCTGAAAAATCTCTGCCACTTCCGGGATTTGAATCCGAGCCCGCCGGATGGGAAGCCAACACTCTAGCCACCACACCAACCCGATCCCCCCATCCTTCTTGATATAAAATATCCTTTTTGCTTGGGTGGGCTACTCTACTGGTAATTTTTTTCTTGCTTCGTAAAGAGTGTATCGAGGTTCAGAGACTTTATTCATAGCATGCACTGGCATTTGCCGTGAGTCCTCTCCAAATAAGCCCCTTCATTCAGTTATGGGCAAATGGGCAAGGTTCACCGTCAATCTAGCGAAATCATACGTTTCTCTAATCCTTGAGATGGCCGGAGGCGCTGGAGGACTCTGCAGCTTCACATCTGCTAGCTCATGACCCCTCAATCAAGCCAAGCTCAAGGGCATTTGGGGGGTTAGGGGCCATCGTGATCTCTGTGATCTCGCGCACGGGTCAAGGCCAAGAATTTCTCCCTTCACTTGTTTCGTCTATTTAAAAAAAAACTTCTGTTGGCTTCTTTTTCCATTGTTTTCCATGGTCATGACTGCTTAAACATAACGATTGTTACCTTAATGCGCCTGAGATTGTATTTTTTCTACCAACTTCGTATTTTCGCCGCCAGTTCTCCAATACAGTAGCGCAGCGAGGGGGGGATTTTGGGGGATAAACCCCCCCCACCCAGAATTCAGAGAAATTTTTTATTTTAATCCATTTTACTTATTTGGATCAGTATTACTTATAGAATAGTGCTAGGATTTATCAAAGATCCTTTAGAAACCCGTAAAACTCGCCATTCTGAACCATTATTCTTCAAATTTTTCTGGAGGAGGGCACCCGCAACTCCTGCTTACCCTAGTGGGTATGCAATACTCCCACTCCCGTAAGTATTAGTTGCGCCTAAAAACCCCCCCTAGCCCTAATTCCTAGCTGCGCCCCTGCTCCCATACACTAATAAAAGGTCAATAATTCCTCGGTATGACGTGTACAATAGTGTGACAGAGTAAGAGATAGAAGAGGTGGCTAGACGAGCATGATACGAATGAAACCGATCGAAAATATTTCATATTAGAAGTAAAGAAGGATCTATTAGTAAAATAAAGGCACCTCGTTATATATTCCTTATTACCTATCCATACCTGTCTAATATGAAATCTGTGCTGGAGGAAAATATTCCCAGAGATAAACATTAGAAGAATCGATTCACAGAAAACGCCAGGGGATAAACTTGAAAGAAACGCTCAAACCCAAAATATAATAAGGTATTCATATGTGGGTAGTATTCATGAGTTTCTAAATTAAAATACCAAAATAAATTTGAAACCGACCCTTTGGTGAAACATCAGTTGGTTTTCATGAAGATGTTATCACCGACAGTCAGCAATCCGAAGATAGGTTTGACGTAGCCCCCCACCTAGTTAGCCTATCAACTAATACGTATTTGAAAAATTGTATTGTTCTTATGTTTTACGTCATTTCCTCTACCGTTCCTCCGTCCAACTCATTCTTTTATGACTATCAGGATCAGGCCACCATGTTATGGATTGAGTA
This sequence comes from Ischnura elegans, assembly GCF_921293095.1. Taxonomy (NCBI): domain Eukaryota; kingdom Metazoa; phylum Arthropoda; class Insecta; order Odonata; family Coenagrionidae; genus Ischnura; species Ischnura elegans. The sequence continues at coordinate 54,334,406 of NC_060254.1, read as the reverse complement.
TTACATTTGTATGCCTTTAAAAAAAGTATCTTTTTACCATGAAATTATGGTTACCCAACATTCACGCACTCGCCTCAAAGATTAGCAACGACATTTATCCATAGAACGCATATTTACCCGTGACAGCTTCATGGAGACTTTTTGAACATTTACCAATTCACGAAAGAATTTCACATGCTGATTGTTTACAATAGCTACGGCCGTTTTTTTCCCGCAAAATTGTTCTGTAAGCGTCCTCTACTGCTAAGTGGCCGTGAAAAAATCCGAAATTGAAGAAATGTGGCTTTTGTAAAGAAAGTGTCCGTACGACTTAAATTCTGAAGTCCTCCTTTTAAAAAAATTAATATTTGTTCATGAAGAGGAGTGAGTTTTTTGTAGTTTCAAGGATAACTAAGTTTTCCTCATCCCCGACCTCTCTTCGCTGTTTGATCATTTCGCGAATTAGTCTCTCATCATCCAAATTTTGCCAGGTAATAGAGGACATAAACAAGATGGATTAAATGCATAATGTTACATTAACTTACACGTCATCGCCTTTTCTTTACCGTTTCCTGTGTCCTTGCGATAATAAAATCGTGTTTGTCCGCCACGGCAGAGCGCTAGGAATTTCTGAAGGTAATATTTACAGAAATATAAATTATTATTTTAGTTCAATTTATCTCTTCTTTTCAATGGTTATTTTTTAAGTGGTACGGGTTGATATGGAGACAAACTGTCTACATGGTAATGTGTTTCATTGGGCTTACTCTGCTCACTTACAAGGTCCGAGGAAATTACGACCCTTTACGAACGGATGTGATGCGTCCTATTTAGGCTAGAAACCCTGGAACCCCCGAAATGGACCTTAAGCATTCAAGCTTTTGCCAGCATTTTTTCTTGTAAGTGCTCTCTGGCAGCCTGAGGGGAGGAATTAAGAAACCGTGGATACGTCGTCCTTGAACTTTTCAAGCAGCATTCGTACCCAAACAAGGAAAGAATTGCCGTTGAAAACTGGTCGCATATAGATACAATCCTTTTTGCTCCGTTGGAAGGAATCGTTATCAAGATTTGAAGTCACTCAAAAGGCCCTTGGAGCAATAACCCAATTTCAGCCGGTCACCTCTATTTTTATGTCCATCGAAACCCTCATTCCAGATTAATTTTGATTTATTATTTGTGCACTCAACAAAGGAGAAAGTGTTGAGGTTTAGGCGTACTATTAATCGAGTCAGTAAAAATAATACTGTCGTCTTTATTTCACAAGCGAATTTAGGACAAGATAGTCCTCTCTTAAAATTAACTTGTTTGACAATCACATACTACATACATGCCCTGGATGGTGGTCAAACCACGCAGGCGGGATTCGAACGACCTCTAGGTTAGCAGTCGGGGACTTTACCCCGGCGCCATCGAGGCCGGCAAAGAGGTAAAGGTAATAGAGGTAAAGTAAATGCTTCTGGCAATTTTCCGCAAGTACTTTTATTTTATTTCACGAACCGTTTCAAAACATTTTGTGTTGTAGTCAGGTGACTTATTATCGTATCATTGCCGGCCTCTAGTGGCGGTGGGGTAAAGTCCTCGCCTGCCAAATCGTAGGTCGCGGGTTCGAATCCCGCCTGGGTAGATGGTCCCTATCCAGGGCATGGATGTTTGTGTCGTGCTTAGTTAATTCCTACGTAGTGCAGGCCTCTAAGTGCTGTTTACGGGGAAGTTGAAAACAAATAAAATAAATAAATGAATATCAAATTCAGGACCTGGAGATAATAAAAATATGTATTGACATCGAAGTAAAACGAAAGTATTATGTTAAATTAACCTATCACGAGAATGCCTCTGCCTTTACAACCAAAGGAATGTAAATAATTTCACCAATTCTTTGAGCTTATCGGTTTCATTCGTCTGCGTGAAGCCGAGGAATCTTTCTTTCCTGAGACGACGCCGCTGCTGCAGTGTCCCGTCCTTGGCGGTCGCAGAGGATGGCGGGAAGAGCTGCCTTTAAAATGCTCTGAGGGCTCCAAGGGGGAAGGGGCAAATCAGAATGCCCTTGTAGGATCATAGGGGTAGGGGGGTTGTCTGAAGGAATTCAAGCACCATTATTCGGCCCTCCACTTCTTATTATCCCCACATAGCACCCGAAAAGGAGTATAACACGGCCACTGGGATTTATCACGATACCCCTTCAAAGACCTATCTATGTCCAGAGAACGCTGGACACTTGTTGTACTCCTACCAATATTGTAAATCTCCTTGGAATTTAAAATTACAATGGGGAACTCTGGTACAAAGAGCCTTTCAGTCGTGATGAACGTCATGTACTCGCTTCCCCTGAGTGGGATGGGTAGTACCGAAGTGATTTCCATTTTGAATCGAATCTAAGTCCAATGCACAGTGAAGTCTCGCTAATCCGAACAGCTCCGAGGCGAAATTCTTTTTAAATAAAATCAACCTTTGGTTGCATACAGTACAACTACCTAACTACCTACAGCACATGTACCCAACCTTGCCTTATAAATTGAATGGAAGAAGCAGATACTTTATGGAGATCCATTATAAGATATGAAGTGATATTACTTTGCACTTTTCCGCATAAAAATTTATTTCACCAGTCTCAACATGTTTCACTGCACTGCAGCATCATCAAGACTTTATAATGTTGTCTAATTGTAAGACGTAATAGTAATAATAGTCTTGATAATGCTGCATTCCACTGAAACATGTTGACTCTGGTGAAATAAAGTTTTATGTGTAAAAGTGCAAAGTAGTACCACTTCATATCCAACCTAGCCTTAATCAGATACGCGCTCGCTTGCCGGACAAGCACACAAGGTAAAGCACACAGAACAACGTCACACGATAAGACCAGGAACTAAGATAGAGCTAAGGACACGAAAATGCTACCATGCAAATGAAACTGTTAGTTAGTAATAGAAAAACGAAAAGTTAGCGTAGTAAGTGGTTCATGCATGAGTATGCTAAAAAAATCATGATGACCTGAGTAGGTACGTAAAAAAGTGTGACTTTGGACTTGTTGAACTTCATTCCATATAAAGGTCTGACTTCCACAGAACTAGGCATGAATTCACGAATTTCCTAAAATTGAACCCGATCAGCTGCTACCCAGCGGGTTGACGACATCTCTGAAACGCGTGGGGTAAAACCCAAACAAATTTTACTCAAGGACTCAACTCTCTTATTCTCTATCCCTTTCGTCACATCCTGAGGCTGCAAAGGAAACTTCTTTAGCCCTCCTCCTAATGCACCAAAACCCCGAGGAAAAAAAAATGAATCACCTCCCCCTTCCCTCTCGGTGACCGACTTAAAGAAAGAAGTCGGTCCACTTTCTCCCGTATTCCCCTACCTTACCCTTCCCCTTACCCCTCTCCCCTCCTTCTAATCTACCCCTTTACTACACTCTTCCCCCCTCCCCTGTAATTTACCCCTTATATCCCTCCCTCTTCCCCTCCCACCTGCCGCCAAGCGTTCGCTTTCAATGTCTGGGACGAATAGTTCTCGGGACTGGCAAAGCCCTTCCTAAATTTTCCCCAAATTCTCTCGCGTCCAACTCTCTTCTCTGATAGGTGGAGACCCAGAGTCTTACATGACTTACATTTTCCATTTTTCATGACCTTCATTCTCGCTCACTCATCCAGTGCTTATCTAAAAGGGAGATTTTCGATGCTATATAGTGCGTAAGGCCCTTTTTAAAGTGACTTATCTTTCTGTAAATTGACTCATTATTTACGAGAATAATTTGTCATTCAATCGCAGCAAAATCCGTTGATGAAATGTGGAATCGATTTTCGAATACTAGAGATATTTTTTACTGTCTCTCAGTAGACCTACCCATTGGTCTTAATTTCCTGATTGACCTTATTCATCGGTTTACTTAGTCATTGGTTGGTTTACCATTGGTTTCCTTGGCACTGTCCTAGTTTCTGGTCTGACCGCGTGTCGTTGTGCTGTGTGCTTGGCCTGTGTCCGGCAAACGAGCGCGTTTCTGATTAAGGCTGGGATGAGTGCTGCATGACTGGTGTCCAATCACCCCGTTCCACACACCCTAGAGTTGGGTTGTACTGTACCTAGGGATATCAACAGAAACTAAACGAAAGTCAAAACCAGTAAAATTTCAATAGTTTCGTTCCCGGAAAGAGCGAAATGTAGAAACGAAACGAAATGGATTTTTAAACGCGGGGAGCTAAACTCAGGATCGAAATGAAATCGTAGTCAAGACTACTTCCGGACGAAACTAAAGTAAAACTCTAGTACGAAACCAAACGTAGATAATGTTTCGCATCGGAGGGACCACGTGCTTCACCTTCGAACAATTTAGTTTCGACCCACACACCCGGTTACGAAGTATGGTTGAATGAAGTAGAGGTTAGGCCTACCGCCATTAGACGCATTGGACACAGGTATTTTTATCACTCACAGGAGAACGATGAACGCAAATTGGCCATTCGATTTTTAAGCTCAGTATTTTAACCTCACTACACGAATATGAAATGAAAGGGGTCGAAACTATTTTCTCTTATCCCCCTCCACCCAACTTTTGGTATCGAAACTTAACTATGAGAGCGGAGTTTCGTTTGATTTAGTTTCATCCCCGGAAGTAAAGTTTCGTCACGGGTCGAAACTAAACTCCTTGGTGATTTTAATTTCGTGCGGGAGCGAAACTAAGCCTAGGCCTCGTATTTTCGCTTCCCTCCGGGTCGAAACCAAACATTTTCATTTCGTTTCACTTGCCGTCCTTGACTGTACCTCGTAGATATAAATTGGTTAATTTTAGGCGAAATTTTAGGTTTTTTACTACTATTGAATATCCTAGTTGGAGATGCGGCGGAAAAGTTTGCGATATATTCACCGAGCGTGTCCATATTTGTAGACGAGTCCGGACTCATTATTTACAAGACCAATGTGCCATTCAATCATAGCACAATCCGCAAATAAATTGTAGAATCGCTTTTCGAATACTAGGGTTAATTGTAATATCGCCCTATAGAACTGGCTCTTGACTATCTTCAAGCGAAGTTTTAGGTTTTCTATACTTCTAGTCTGAAATATCAGAGGTGAAGTTTAGCCATTTAACGCTGTTTTGGACCAACCGACGCTCTTTTTGTGCCTTCAACTCCATAACAACGCAATGTTAAGTTTCTGTGAACTAAGCTTAAGCCATAGAAGCGTGAATTTCTCTCATTCAGGGTAGGGGAGCCAGTTCCCAATTACCATAAATTATTATCATTCCCTGTGTCACCTCGCATTCTTGAATTACGCGCCATCAATTAAGTTATTAAAAAGTATTTTTCATGTTCTTTTCGATCAGAATGAAAAAAAATGTAAACCATTCGTTGCTTACAAGGTGACCGTGTTTAAATCAGGGTAACGGAAGGACACACGAAATTGGTTTTGCTCTCAGTCAGTGGCGAATGTAAAGTATATATTTGGGGGAAGCCAAGATCAAAGTAAGGTTAGCTTAAGAGTGGCAATTCAGGTTACGATGCGTGTAAGTTTTCCGGGGGTGAGGGTGAGACCTTGGTATATGCGCGCACACATTTATATTCGACTGATTCCAGTAACCACCAGTTTTACTGCTAGCGCTCTCTGACGGAAAATCGGAGAAACACTTCCTGAGCGTGCATAAAAGTGAACCAGAAAAAGATTTTGTCCCATTTTCATTTGATATATCATTGATAATTATTATTTAAATGATGTATTGCATTAAATTCGACAAAGCCTTACCACCAGGGGCGGACTGGTTAGGACGGGCGGGCGGGAATCCCGACCCTGCGGGGCCCCAGGGCCTGTACCTATGTAATGCATTTGTGCTGGCCGTGCCGTGGATATGATTGCGAGAATCCTATGAGCGAGTGTTATTACGTGCTGAAAGACTGAGGTTTTAAGATAGAGCGGAATACTATTGTGGACATGTTTCCTCAGAGATGAGAAGATCTAAAAACAATTTAAATTCTTTTAAGTCATTGAAAATGCTCATTCAAATGTTCCGTTTCTCTTTTTTTGGAGAGGAATCAGTCTTTGAGGCCTCTTTACCAAATCGCTGCCTGTGCGCCTTGGTAACCATAAACCATTGAGATTTATACCGTCTGTAAAATATCATTTCTACCTTCAATGTCAGTTGACTCGAACACGTATATTTTGGGTAGTCGTCACTAGGAAACTGAAATAAGGAAAAAATTACGTGTAGAATGTTTTAAAAATATCATTATTTTATTCAAAGTACTAAATATGCACAATATACGGTGAAAATCGCCATCCATGAAGTCATTAAAAAAACATGTTTTTTTATGTTCTATTCGAACCAAAACGATATCTCCATAGCACGAACGCTCAACAATCGCCCGAATAAAAACCGCTCATCTAGTAGCCCTAGTAGTACTAGATGAGCGGATTAGATTCGGAGGGCGATTTTTGAGCGTTTGTGCAGTGGAGGTGTCGCAATGAAAAATAGTTTATTTTTTCAAACGTTTTAAACGTAACCCTGGGTAACTTGGGTAAATCTGCTAACAACCCTGACATGTAGGGTAATTCGGAGAGAGACGCCGCTTATGGGATAGACTGCGCACCCCCCTTAGTTTCGGCGTTTCCTGACTGATTGCGGGAAAACGCCCAATGCAGAGACGGAGTGGATGCCAGAGAATAAGTGAGGATGTCCCGTTTGTTTTTCATTGGTTTTATAGATTTTAAAGCTTGAGTACTGAAATAAGTCTGGTATTTTACCTTTAAAATTTTTCTCGCCTTGTACTAAATTTGTATCGGACGTTAAACTACTGCTATATTACGATTTTTTGAGGCTTGTAGCAACAGTATCGATACCTCCACTGCATAAACGCTCAACAATCGCCCACCGAATCGAATCCGCTCATCTAGATAGCCCTTATAGTACTAGATGAGCGGATTTGATTTCGGTGGGCGATTGTTCAGCGTTTACGCAGTGGAGGTATCGGTAGGTTCTCTTCGGTATTTTTTCAGTCTAGTTACGACATATTGGCCCTATAGGCCGTAGAGCCATCTCTCAACCGTAGAGAAAGGGAGATCCGTAGTCTGATCCGTAGAGAAAGGGAGAGACGCCGCACTAAACTTTGGTACACATGCCGCATTTCTCTCATTGGGAGTAACGCCGCACGAAATGAAAAATGATTTCAAATGAATTAAAACACGTTTTTAACAGCGTTATAATTGTTTTAGTGTGTGCACTAATACTAAAAATTGTTTGTGTGTTACGTAGTATTTAATTATTTGTACGCGTATTACGCGTACGTAAACAAAATGGCATGCTAAGTTTGTAGGCAAAGGAAATTTTAGACTTAAGCAAGGTATAACTTAAATTAATCGCCTTAATTTATTTTTCAATTTGAATTTTGAAATTCTATAACAAAAACTTCTTAATTAAGTCTCTGTTAACTGAATTTATTCGGTTTAACTTGAAATTTTCAATCAAAATTGGATAAATATAGCCATGTTAGTTAAATTTCTTTGTTTTTACATGTATATGTTTATAATATAATAACATAAACATAGGTTTAGTTTCATAACCTGCATTTCAGTTGCATTAAATTCCTAGAAAGGTACTATTAGTTACAAAAATAGTAAATGCATATCAGCATATTTTATTTTCCTCAAAACTTCAATAACGCGACAATTTTTCTTTTTTAATGGAGTTGCAGAATACAGAAATCAGTTTTAGTCGGTTTTAATAGCATGTGGCATATCACCCTTATGGGTACGGCGTGTCACCCCCAACATACGGGATAGACGCCGCGAGGTAATGTTTTACAAAAATTATTCTTATAGATAAGAGAAGTATGATGTAACTATACATTTTTGTGTGTACGTCAGAAACAATATCAGTCACCATATTTAGTACTTAGTTCAATCGAAAGAGCTAAATAGGACAAAGTATAGTTATTTTTAAAAATGTGCGGCATCTCTCCCTGAATGACCCTATTTTAAAATACAAGGCTGGTATTTAGATGAACTCACCCCTCCCCTCACACCCCTTACTTCCCATTCCATACCCCCTCCCTTTCACTCAACGTTCGCTTTCAATGTCTGGGACGAGGAGACCATGAGTCTGGCGAAGTCCTTATTCCAGTTTCCCAAAAATTTCTCTCGCCTCTCCTCCTCATGCTCCTCCTCTCACTCATGTGGCCTCTGATCATGCCGCTCCATCCCGTCCGCTTAAGACGACGCATCGCTCCCTCTCAACCGGACGTATTTATTAACCCATTAATCCCCAGCGTTGCGTTAACGCGACATTATTGAATCCTAATTCTCAGTACAAGTTTCTACTTCAGAATAATTTTTTCTTCGATTTACTGACTTTTTATAAGTATCTCTAGTTCTAATTTTGTCATTTTCACCAACATTATCATTTATGCAATCGTATTTTTATGACCGATGGCGCTCGGCATAAAAATCGATGCACACATACGAGACACCCTTGGAAAAATGACACACCCCAGCATGTCCGTCAGGGCAGAATGGGGAATTTCCTCCAACGGAATACTGATAACTCCCGGCGAAGATGCCGAGTGTGCAAATCGAGATAAAAAATAATAGATGTAACCTAAGTTTTAGAAATTACTTTTTTTGTATTTATTTACCGGAGTTTTCCCATTGTTGCGTATACGCAGCGTTATGAAAATCATAGCATATGATGAAAATATTTTTATTCCAAAAATTCATCTTAATTAGGCCAAAGCAAATCTGAAAATGCGAAGCAACAGAAGTTAAAAGCCCTGAATACAGGTTGGGAAATAATGGGTTAAAGAAACTCCTGCAGGCGTCGATCGATAGAATATTTCCGTATTGAATTTAATAATACTTGGCTTATTACACAGATACACGTATTTTTACGCAATCCCGCGGCCGTGGGTATAGCGACTGAGCGCTATCGCCATGATTTCACATAGCCTGAAATCTCGGGGCCCAAAATAAAGCCTGAATCACACGATCATTTTTTTTTCGTCGCGAAAGTGATCACTATCGAGATCACTTTTCCCGTCGCGAAAAGCAATCACTCTAGTGATCATTTTTCTGAATCACACGGTCACTCCCGCCGTCGCCTTTCGCATCATTTCCAATATCACAGCTCGTTGTCATAGGACCCACATAACGAAATTAAATAGCGTGTTTGTTTATTTATGTCGTTCCCACAATTGTCAAACGTTGCGCTACAATCGCTTCATAGGGGAATGCGTTCCGATTGGCTGATATGGGGTTTTAGGGACGGCTTTAGCGATGGAAAAAGCGACCGGACGAGTGATGAAAAATAGCGATGGGAATCCTCATCGTGATCGCGATCGCGAAAAACAATTGCCGCCGACGATCAGTTTGCGCAGTGATCGCGATAGTGATCACTTTCGCGACAAAAAAAAAATGATCGTGTGATTCAGGCTTAATGATCGCTGACCCATCATTTTATGAATCACTCGGTTATTCCCGCCGTTCCTGTTTCCATTGCTTATTCCGTCACTTTCAGTATTCACAACTATCATTCAATTAAAATAAGATTTTCATAATTTTTTACGTGCTGATAAACATAAAAATAACTTTTAAGGTAAACAAGAATAGTATTGTGGGCTTGTTTACTCAGACATCAGAAGACCTGAAAATAATGTCTCATTAATGTGCCTAGGATTAAGGTGATGCGCTGGAGCTGTGCCTTTCGAGAGGCATCTCCAGCGATCGCTTTAATGATTGCGGATATAACCGGTCAATTTAATCATACAATGGGTTTTGTTAAAAGAATATTAGGAAAGTGCGACGAAAAAGTGAGAGAAATTAGCTGCATCTACCTCGTTAGACCCCATTTAGAATACTGTTGCAGCTTATTAGGTGCAAATTTGGTTTCGTCGACTCCGTCGAAATCAATCGAATCGTTTCGATCCGAATTGATACAGTAGGTTATCGAGGCCTGTTTTACGTTGGCCATCCTCTGACGTACACACTTCCCCATCCCTCTTTCTATAAATTCTCTCCATGCGCATCTGTCCTGATGCGCATTCCATTTGTCACTCTTTTTTTCATCTTCAGAATTAGTAGTCATATTAGCGCACGCCCGTTAGGTCTTCCAGCGTTACGATCTCGCAAAAAATCATTGCCACTAACGCGAGTGAAGGTTAGCGAGCTTTTGAAGAATAATTATCCTGCATTGGTCGAACGCATTATCATCTATCATTATCTGGTATCTGTCATTAAAATCAGGATAACGATCAATAGCTTTGGTAGCATGGTGACATTCACTAATTGCATATTAATTATATAAAGGCGATACATGGACGTGGAAACTCTGATGGATGATCTAAATGAACCTTAACGAAATATATTGTCACACGCGTACAATTTTGTTATTTTAACATCCAATTACAATGGAAAACGTTATCCTTAACACATTTAGTCTAGAAAGTATTTAAAATTGTAGAGTAGGTTGGAAGAATGTAAATATTTTGTGAATTTATTAAACAGGGTACATTTATGTCCTTGACTGCGTAAGTTGATCCGAAAATAAATTATGATAATAAAAAATGTACCCACATTTGTCAGGATTAATACTTGTTTATATTCGATTGCATTAACGTAGACGTGTCAACACAGCATTGTACATATCTTGTTTCATCAAATCAGAGGCAAAATTCAGAGTAAAAGAGAGAGAAATTGAATGGCAGAATGAGAATATGTTGTATGTGAACTCTGTGCATTGGTAAGCTTGGCCGTCGGTTGTTACCCGCAAGGCCATATGAAAGCATTTTTATGATAGCTATGGGTGAAAGGTATTAGGATTTTCTCATGGCGCTGTCGGAGAATATCCGCTTGTTAGAGAAGGGCGAGCTATCTGCTGTAAAGGCGGTGAACTATGGACTCCTTTGGATTTTATCTGCCCATCACGCGTGTCTCCCGCATTCCAGAATATTTTCTCTCCTTTCTCCATTCGCGAGTGCATGTAGATTGATGCGGGAGAGTGGGCAGAACAACGATCTTCTGGCTCACCCAACGGAAAATAAATACGGAGCCAAGAATGAGGCTATGTTTTTGGTGTGCAAATGACCGTTTCCTTAGACGTACAAACGCATCCTTGTACAATGTACATGTATTTTATCCGTCTACGTTGGCCACGAGGCTAGTTTGAAGTTGATCGCTCACACCGAAAACAAAGTTTACAAAAAATTACGAGAGAAATATTTCAACGCTGACATGTAATGGATGATTCTACATTTCTAAGGATCTGTTAACTGACTGGCTTAGAACTAATTCTATCTAGGTGTGAAGTTTGTTGAGCTGGAGATAATATTGTTTATGTTGGAGCAAATTACACTTATGTCGCAGAAGAGTGATTTTAATTTGAGGATTATTTAGCCTACTCGATTTGCGCGAAAAAAACTTTTCGTGGCTTACATTATCCTCACTGTGGTTAGTATTTGTGGCTTTATTTAAGCTTTTTCCACGATTTTGGATGATTTTTTTGGACCTTCATACAACAGTTAAAATTGCTAATAATGATGAAATCGTGAAAATTTGCATTCGAGAAAAATAATAAGCCCTAATCATCAATATTATGATATCATCAAGAGTTAAAGAATTATATTTTTGGAGTACCATTTGGAGTACCACTACACCCATTCCACTGTCACACCTAGGCACAACAACTTGGCGTAACCATGGCGCTGAAAACTCAAAAGGTCTTTTTTGTGACGCTTAACTCCTTCAAAGGCCGGATTTTATCTTGAAATGTTCAGGGCACATTGTTAGGCTTTCTAGCTTGCAATGGCATAACTCATCATCCAATAGTCAAACGCTGAGAAAGCTCAAATATTTCTAATGAAAGCAAAAATCAGCTGAGAAAAGAGTTCTGTGTATTGTGGAATTGTGAGACATAAAAACGATCCTAAGCCCTCCAAAGTCGATTTCAAGATTGGTGTGCAATAAGTGCGGTGATTGAAGGAATATGTTGTGAATTGATCTGGTTAATGCGAAGTCAAATTCCTCCAAGTAAAGGTTCTTCGAACCAGGGCATAATGTTCGCATTTATTAATGCATGTTTCCTCAGGGGCGATAATAAGGGAGGTGGCCCTATGCTCTACGGAAGTTAGGTATAGACACTGAGAACAGCGAATAAATGAAGGGTAAAATACGCTTTCGAAATGTGTTGCTACAAAAGAATGATGAGTATCAATTGGATCGACCGAGTAAGTAATGAGGAAGTCCTAAGGAGAGTAGGAGAGAAGAGAAGCCTCATGAAAATCTAGATGAGAAGAGGGAACAACCTTACAGGCCACATCTTGAGACATCTTGGTCTGATGAAGAAAATCGTCGAGGGACAAGTGGATGGCAAGAACGGAAAAGGGAGACCTCGAATGAAGTATATGGAGCAGTTGAAGAAGGATATAGAAAGAGGAGAAATGCGTAGGTGTAAGAAGATTAGTTGGTCAGAGGATTGTGTGGAGAACTGCGTCAAACCAATCTTAGTATTGTTGACCACGTGGAACGAGACTTTAGGGCGGGCTCTCGGGGTTACATTCCCGGGGCAGGGTCTGTAAGCTCTCGCTTTTCTCCTTCACCACGGAAGGGGGAGGACATGGGAGGAGAAAGGATGGAGGCGCCGCCGCGATAGGAACCCGACGACGCCTCCAAGGAGTGGATAGGAGTGGAAGGGAAGAGATGAGGAATCCCGCGCACCGTCACAGAGGCGGGCGGGCCCTACTACTAGCGAAACCATTACTTACTTACTGTTTCTACAGAAAGAAAAAAATCCCTATGAGGAAGGAAATTTCTACGATTTTCGGTAGATTACGATTCTTGACCGGAGTATGAGGGTTCTGGGCGAACCCTTCGAAGGGTAGAACACACCGGGGCCGGGAACCAAGCCGGTGGCCTATACACCCGATCACCCGGGGAGGGGCTGGAAAGGAAGGAAAAAGGAAAAGAGGCACCGCCGCGATAGGAGCCCGTCGACGCCTCAGGGAAAGGAAAGGTGCGGAAGGGTCGGGACGAGGGAAATAACACCCCAACGCTATAGAGAGGGCCCTACTAATTAGCGAAACCAGGCAAAGCCATTAATGTGCCTGCGATTTCAGAGGATTTTCCAATGAGGAAGAAAAATCCATCGATCAAATCGTTGGTTGGATTCTTGACCAGAGACTATGAGGGTTCTAGGTGAACCCTCTTAGGGATACAACACACCGGGGCCGGGACCCAAGCCCGTGGCTTATACGCCCGATCACCCGGGGAGGGGCTGGAGAGGTAGGAAAAAGGAAAGAGGCGCCGCCGCGATAGGAGCCCACCGAAGCCTCTGGGAAAGGATAGGAGCGGAAGGGACGGGACGAGGGAAAAACACGCCAACGTTATAGAAGCGAAGGAGGCCCTACTAATTAGCGAAACCAAGCGTGAGCTATTAATGTTCTACCAATTCCAGTGGATTTTTCTATGAGGAAGAGAAATCCATCGATCGAATCGGTAGATTCTTGACCAGTGATGAGGGTGCCCAAGGGGACTGGTTCTCTTTGAGGAACGAGAATCTATGGAATTGAATAAAATGACAAGGATCTATATGCGCCACTGGTTATCGATGCCAATGCAAAACGGGGTTATTTTATATTGACCACGCTGCACGTGTGTGGGAAGAAAGCGGCTAGTAAGCGATAATCAGCGGTTCCCCCTGTTATTAGCCCATCTCCATCACTTTCGCCCGTCAGCTGGCTCCTGGATACCAACAGGACCCGATAAGTGAAAAAAATAATTTGGCCTTTCATTTCCGCTGCTGTTCGCGTGACCTTTCCAGATATGCTACCAGAGATAGACACTACGTCATCGTCTCTAGGAGAGTGAAAACGGAAACGTCCTTTCGTTTTCAGACCGCTTTTTTTGTAAAATTTAATCGAAAATGAAGTCCGGAACAAGAATTTCCACAAAATTCAGCGGAAGGATGGCGCAGGGTTAAAAGAAACCATATCTCTCGCTCGAAAGGTCTTTTTTGTGACGCTCAACTCCTTAAAAAGGTCGGTTCTTATCTTGAAATGTTCAGGGCACATTGTTAGGAGCCTTTTCAATATTTATATGTATCTAAAAAATTCAAATTTGATATCTTAGAAAATGGTTACGTGAAATTTCATATTTGAGATGAAGGTGGGATAAAACGTTGAGGTTTTCCAATATGTTAGGCAAGTTAGGATGGAAACCTGAACAGGATCTTCGAAAAAATTATAGGCCAAGTTTAGTGAAGTCGGAGAATATTTTTTTCTCAGACGACGTGAAACATATCCTTCGTTTACCGTCGTATCATGTTAGATGTGATCACGAGAAATAATAAAGGAAATACACTGCAAAACTGACATTAAAAATGTTATTCTTTCCTCGTACTCTTAAGAATAACAACGGTATCTCGATTAATAAATTTAATTGCGGCAGTCGCTAATAACTAACTGTTGCAATTTTTAATTTTGCATGAATGTGAACGCATATTTTGTACTGATCGTATTACAAACGCATTGTTGAACGCATATGCATAGTATTTTTGTACGTCCATTTGGTGCTTACATGGGTGTCCCCTTGTATGCTGAATGTTGGTGATTGATCAACCCGTGCCAAATACCCTAAAGTTAGCTCGCAGGGTATTATGTAGATGTAGAAGGTAATTGTTGAAATCGTTGTACATAATTGTTGAAATCGGTATATGTACCTTGAAATTTTCCAAATTACAGAGTAAGTATAAAACCAGGTAAAAAGCGCGGAAATCGACACAATAATCCAAGTGGTTCAGTGGCAGATATACTTTCTCTTAATTTAGCCTTATACGCCTGGAGGGTTAGGATTGGCGTGAATTCTTTTTTCCATCGACTTTGGAGTCTTTATTCACGCATGAGATTTTTCATTTACTATTCCGAAGTAAGCATTCAGATCACAGGGAATTGTTTTTTTGTGTTCGATTGGTTTTTTCCGTCCCCAAAGAATAATCTCCCGCGGCTACCACCCCGTACCCAAGTTACGAGCCTTGGTTTGCATTTGGAGCACTAAGTGGTAACTATTTCTACATCGTGAAAGTTCAAAAATTACGTTCAGGAAATTTCAGTTGCCTTGACCTACCCTGGAACCAGGAATCCCCGAATTCACACCAATAGCTTTCCCCAATTAAGTCGCCAAGTAGGTTTCGGGATATTGTGGTTCGAGACTAGTTCAAGGCGATTAATTCATCGTTCATCAAAAAATGGCTTTTTGATGGGCTTGCTGGTGACTTCGTGAAGAATCACCGCTGGCTAAACTGCGGTTGTAATATAAAATTTGGAGAAAGTTAAAGCGGAAATGTAACACGTTTAGGCAAGTGTAATTGCATTGGTCTTACTATGAAATGCCTCCGCTGAATGAATGTTAGATATAGCCAATTCTATTCATACGTTTCTCTTGATACCCATGCCAATTATGGATACCAATTTGCTGATAAACAAAGTTGAATTTTGATTTGCAGTGACCCATATTTTAATGCGTGTAAATTCTCGGGTTCCTATAGGAGATATAGCGTTGTTTACAGCCAAGATTCGAAATATGGCATAGAAAGTATGGGGTTGATATGTTATCTACATTCAACTTTATTTTTTTATTTTAGTTTCACAAACTAAATTCGCGGAGCCACTTGCCGAGATTTCAATCCTCCTGATCGTTTTTACGCCACGCATGGCTGTTCAAAAGTAAATGCATGCTGATTTCAATGGAAGAAATTATGAAAAATATTGATGGTGAACAGTGATATTGGTAAAATAATCAACTGTTTTAGGATAACTTTGATTGTACGATGACTTGTCTAGGTTTACCTTATTCGTGCACATGTACGCCCCCTTAGAAAGTATTTATTTAGTTGTTATCAAATTTTGATTTCAAAACTTTCTTATCTAATGTACCCTTCACTTTAATGCTGGCGGAATAAGTCATCGCAGTGATGTGGAAACTAAAATAAGTTTTAGTTTGCAAACTGTACGTACTTACGCCCACAATTATTTCAACTAGGCCTTGTTCATTATTTGTGGTTTGTTACCAACTGTTTATTCATTAGCCGTCTCATACTCCACAAAGTATCGGAAGTAACAGCTTTTACGTTCAAGTTAAGTTGAAGTCAGCACATGACGTTCTATTCATATATCTCCAAGGTTTCTGCTTCATTTCTTCGAGTGTGACCACGGTAGCCTCTCGCGTTTGAGAGAGAGAAAGTCCATCTCAATCTCAAATCACTTTCCCGTACTTTAATCAGCGAAAATATTTGTCGTGCCCCACCCCTCCGCTTTTAGTTGAGTGTATGACCTGATTTTTTTCAATACTCTACAAACAGTCCGACAAAGATAGGCTGTGCTTAGAGAGAGGGAGAGAGACAGACAGACAGAGAGAGAGCTAAGAATGAGCATAGGGAGAACTTCGAAGTATTATAACAAAACCAAACTTTGTGTAGAAAAAATTATCACCGGTTGAAAGTGAAGTAGCGGTCACAAAAGGCTGTAATAAAATACTTAAAAAAAAAGACTAATTGGATAGTTTTCTTACATAATGTAATGGAATGTAAAAAAAATTACAATCCCACATATATTTAATACTATACAACCTAGGTTTCGACCTGGCCCGTCATCATTACCAGATAACACTACAAGTTATTTCTATAGGTACAGTATTAAATGTATGTGAAATTACAAAGTTTATTATATTTAAATTTTTTAACCTTCCGTCGGGCGAAATGGATCTGACAGTTTTTTTTCCATTCCTTCGTGCCAATAGGCGGTATTGACCCTTGACGCTTATAGTAGCTTTTTTTGACACGTTCTATTCATCCTTTCGCATTTATGCCGCCTGATCAGTGGTATTCAGCATAATTAAGCAAAATAATGGCACAATAAAACAAAATAAAAGCATCATTAGATAAATAAGATAAGAAAATAAAAAACACTGCTCTTATAGAATTCACATGCTAAAATACATTACATATAATAATTCTTAATAGGATAAGAACAATAATGATAGTTCTCTTAGGATATACTTGAACGATTTACCAACAAAACGCATAAGGCCCTTACCAAAAAAATTAAAATGTTTTTAACATAAATTAATTGAGAGAGACAGGTAATTTAATCTGTTATTTTAACGTTTTGATTATAATTTCTTTTTTACT
This sequence comes from Ischnura elegans, assembly GCF_921293095.1. Classification (NCBI taxonomy): domain Eukaryota; kingdom Metazoa; phylum Arthropoda; class Insecta; order Odonata; family Coenagrionidae; genus Ischnura; species Ischnura elegans. Next base: position 54,317,272 of record NC_060254.1, on the reverse strand, counting down.
ACCAGTAAATTTTTCCACGTTTAACTATTTTGATAATAATTACAAGAAAGCTTCATCCAAATTAACCATACCAATATATATACACAAATTGCACACTTGCAAACATTTGAGTGTGCAATTTGTGTATATATATTGGTATGGTTAATTTCTTGGTTTAGTCTTGATAATGCTGCAGTGCAGCGAAACATGTCGACTCTAGTGCAATAAATTTTTATGTGGAAAGTGCAAAGTGTTTCACTTCATATCTCATAATGGATCTCCACAAAGTATCTGCCTCATCGATCCAATTCAATACTTAATAGCCTATAGAGTACGTAAATTCGCATTGCTGGATCGGTCCGGGGCCGTATGATGCATGTACACCTTAACTCAGCAATTCCAATATTGCGTCTAGCGAAAAGTTAAGTCGATCCCAAAAACCACGCCCGAGACAAAAATGACAGTTTTCTCAATTAGGATATACTTGAACGATTTACTGACAAAACGCATTAGGCCCTTGCCAAAAAAATTAAAATGTTTTTAACAAAAATTAATTGAGAGAGACAGGTAATTTAATCTGTTATTTTAACGTTTTGATTATACTGTCTTTGTTACTACCGGTAAATTTTTCCACGTTTAACCATTTTGATAATAATTACAAGAAAGCTTCATCCAAATTATTTTTCAACAAGACATGAGGAGAAATTATCGCGTGCGAGATGAGTGTATGACCTGATTTTTAATCGCTATACAACCATACCGGCGGAGATAGTCTTTGCTTAGAGACAGAGAGAGTAAACAAAGAAAAAAAGAAATGGAATTAGAAACTGTATGACTTTTTTGTATAAAACAAATTTTGGCGTGCCGCGAATGACTGGGTAGGTTTTATTCGTTTTTTGAAGAGTGGAGAGAAAGTGTTCGTTTTATTTACTCTTTTCTCTGCGGTCGTCTCGTCGTCGCGTCCTTCTTCTCCGATGGGATCGCCACAAAGGAACCACCTTCTTGTCTTGTGGACTTCGCTCAGCCATTCATTCGGTTCGATTGCTTTGGCTTCCTTCGACACCTGACCGACCACGCGTCCGACAAACGCTTTCTCCCAACACGCCGCCGCCGACACGGACAGGTCCGCCCCAATATCCTCATTTCACTCTCTCCAACCACCATATCAGCAAGGCCGTAGTCGGAGAAAAATTCTCTGGGAGATTTTTTTTAACCTGGGTTCGAATCCGGACAGTGGCAGAGATTGTGGCAGTTTCTATTGAATCGCGTCGCTATCCTTAGCATTTTAATGTGGTTCATGGATGAAATCCTTCTGGGCCGAATAACAAATGTTCCCCCTACACAAAAGCACCATCTTCCCAAAAATTTTTGGGAGATACGGCCTAAGAGTGATGCCTACAAATGATACCTCCAAAATACCTCCCTCCCCAGATATTTATCCCTCTCCAGATGAACATCCCCTTCCTCGAAGTATTTATGCCGTTTTGATGGTCTAAACATTAGCGAGGTGGGTCACAATAAGTGAAACTCTCCACCCCCCTATATATTCTGGAGATACGGTCTTCAGTGTACCACCATCAAATAACCCCACCTCCCCCCGAAATGTACCCCAGCACAAAAAAAAACGAGGATGGGATTGATGCTGTGACTACAATGTTGGATTCCCGTCCTAATTCCCCGGGTTCAAATCCTGACAGTGATGGAGGCTTTTTTAGAGGCTGCCCAAAAACCTTACTCCTACTAGTAAGCAAAGCACGTCTCATAACATAGAAGACGTTAAGGCAAAGTCCTCTATGCGCCTTTCGTCAAGAGCAGGCTAATTCCGACGCCAAGTTTCTCTCAGCCTTTCGTTTCTTACCCATCCATCGTTGGGCAAACATCATAATCTGTCTGTTTTGGGAATTTGGAGAGGGGTACATTTTGGGTGTTTTCTGAAGGAGGCGACCGATGCTTAATGATTCAGAGTGATAAATTTCAGAAAATTTGAACCTTCATTCTTATAAAAGATGACTGTGAACATCTTACTGCCTAATTACTTTCTCAAAATCACTGCAACGGAGTAATATTTCGAATCCTGCCGGCTGAACGGTGGTGAAATATGCTTGGATAGCCTTGAGTAGAAATTACCCTAGACCGGGAATCGAAGTACCGACCTTTTCACTTTCCGGGCCACTGCGCAGACCACGTATCTGAATTCCCATGGCAATTGTGATTCCTGAAATGCCCATGTAATTCAGGAACCTATATAGAGCAGTGGTTCGGAAAGCTAAATATCCGTGGTTAGATCCGCTGTCCAGGGCAATATTTCTCATGGCAATTCATGTATACAACCATAGTGTTCATTTTCCATTTCTCGGAATACACTGCGACCAGCTCTGTCGCTGACAACAATTTCCCCAGAGAGATTCACTGGTGAAACTGCTGTCAAGGATGAAGCTGGACGTGGTGTGTTCCGAGAAATAGAAAATCATCTTTCCCTCCACAGAAACCTGAGAAGGGACAACGATAGTATCTTTTTATATTCGGGAATTTTTTGGCCGAAATTTTAGATTCTGTTTGACAGTTTATATCATATTCTCCACGAGAGAAGTGTAGGAAAGAAAAATTGGGAGAAGCCTAGCGTCGGAATAGGCCACCTCTTTACGAAAGGTGCAAAGAGGACTTCGGCGTAACATCTTATATGTTTAGCTATGAGACGCTAGTGATTTTCTTACTAGTAGGAGAAAGGCTTTGTTGACAGACTCTAAAAGAAATCTCTGCCACTGTCCAGATTTAAACTCTGGGCCATAGGGTGGGAATGCAACAATGTAGCCGCATCACCAATCCGATCTTCGGGTTCTTTTTGCGCGGAGGTCATTTGACACTCAAGAGTGTATCCACCGAAAATTTAGGGGGGGAGCGGAGTTGTACTTTTTGTTACCAACCTGGCTAAGATTTTGACCATCAAAGTGGCATAAATACTTCGGGAAAGGGGGTGTTCATCTAAAGAGGGTCAAATTTCTGTAGGGGTTCATTTGGAGGTGGTTCATTTAAGGTCGTAACTCCCAAAAATTTATGGGGGAGCTTACCACTGTTAAGGGGGCACATTTCGTTTCCGGCTTGGAAGGACTAAAGTATTCGTGCACGAAATGAAATGCTAAGGATAGCTGAGCGATTCAAAAGAAAATGCTGCACGCGAATAGTGACCGTTACACAGTTTCCGCCGAATTTAGTTGGGAGCTGCAAGACACTTGGAAAGCAACGTGCTAGTAAATTTCTGCTTGAGGCTTTCGCAGCGCAGGATTGCATTTCTCTCCATTGATTTTCGGGTTAGCTGCATCAAAGTTGAGTTCTGATGATGTTTCGTGGCCTATGCCGGTCACATCTTCAGGTCATGTCTGAGTGCCTCTATAGATTGAAATGGCCCACTATATATACTATCCTCAGGTTGGTCTACCAGTGGCTCGACCAATCAGCTTCGAGGACCTCGAGCTTTGGCATTCTGTTTTGCGTATAAATCTTTTCGAGGTAGTATTTTAGGTGTTTCCATTATCTCTATTGAAGTTTTTTCTGTCGATTTGTTGATTTCAATAGCCTCACGAATGATGCGAGGAAAATAAAATCGTTCTTTGGCCAGGCCCTTTGATTCGTCAATCATGATCTTGTGTCCGGGATTATTGAACGCATGTTCTCCTGGAGGAAGAGTTCTCAGGTTTCCAGTCGGGTCCAAGGGTTTTTCTGCACCGACGTTTCGAAGGCTAAGTCTGCCATCGTCTTCAGGGTAAAACCCTGAAGAGGTGGAAACCCTGAAGACGATGACAGACTTAGCCTTCGAAACGTCGGTGAAGAAAAACCCTTGGACCCGGCTGGAAACCCGAGAACTCTTCCTCCAGTCTATTCGCCGGGAAAGCCTTAGATCCCGCATGTTCTGCTACTGCCAATTGCTCAAAATGTTTATTTTTGAGACCCCTTCGGTGTTCGGTGAGTCGGACGGAGATGGCTCTATTAAACGCGCTAGTCTTAGATTGCTAGAGTAGATTCCTTTAACAGCGACACGGAGAACATCATTTAACAACCTCATCATGTTGCTAGGTGCTATGAAAGAAATAAAATAAGAGATATGTTTTGCCAAAAGGCCAGACATAGGAATTCGTTTTACCATCGAGCAATAAAGACTTAAATATATGCTAGGCCCAACTCAGGCAGCCAGATCTCTCACAGCGGACAGCCAAATATTTTTAGTATACTCGAAACTACAGGATCACGACCGGTGTTCTAACAAAATACATTAAAACAGAGCACCTTAGTATTCCTAAATTATTCGCATAATGAATTGTAAAAAAAATTAATTCCACATCAAATTCATACTACTCTGTGACATGGGTCTCGACTTTCCACGTTAGACCGGCGATTTTAAAAATTCGTGGTCTTAAAATGTGCGGAAATGTGAGAAAAAATTACAAAAAAGTTGCAGTTTACAATGCAGTTTTGCAATTTTACAATGCAATTTTTAATGTTGAGTTTTTCGTCCCGTTTTCTTGAGTAAACATGGCATAATAGAATTCTTTGGGAAAAAATTTCAACCGTTTAGTCGTATCTCAATTCCTTCATGCCGAAACGCTGCCTCAAAGGTGCCCCCCGCCTCCCTTCCGTCAGGCGCGCTGCGAGTAAACTCAACATTCAAAATAACTGTATTGGCCAAATGTGTATTTTATTTATCATGACCTATACTCCAAGATCATAAACACTATATTGTTATTCAAAATAACTGTATTTCGGCCCAGCTATCCGACATCGCACGAACCTGAGACTTTGTTTATAATTTTTTTCTCACTATTTCGCGTATTTTGAGACTGCGAATTTTTAAATCGGATCATTTTGAAAACATAAGCGCCGTCCTAGTGCCACGCTGCATGACCAGATGATGATATGCCACGTCGAGACATAGTTCGTACAGTATTTAAGTTATCTGGAATTATAAAGTTTTTTACATTTCATAATGAAGTCACGCACGTGACAACGAATTAAAGTGTTCGCTCCTCTGTTGGACACTGTAGTTTTTGTAATCTTTCTCTAAAGGTATCTTTAGCTTGCAGTGGTGTCATACGATGTCATCCTAAAATACTGTTATACTTATTGAGGTATCGTTTGCAAAAATCGTTATCAAATCGATGTTATTAAGAGAACTACCCTACTTTCAGTTTCGTTTGACACGCGCTCGATCACCCGAGTAGTTACACATCATTTCCCAGAATTCCCTTCGCCTTGGGCGAAATGTTTCTTGGAAAATATCCGTTATTGGCCCCGATCTGTGATGACTGGTGAAACGCAAATGATGCGAAGTAATCACGGCCGGGAGGCAGGGAAGCGAATGAGGTAAGCACTGTCATTTGAGGAAATGAGGAGACACAAAAGGTGGTGAAAGCAAGGAGGAAGCAAGATTAGGCAGGAATGGGAATTGGATTTTCAGGTCCCAATTAGAAGGATATCTTATATCGACCAGGGCTTTCTAACGATTTCCATCGATGATTCAGTCTAATCAGGGAGTTACGTAAGATTCGGAAGACTCTCAAGCGGTTATGTATCCAAGTATCTGTTATCGCTACCATGCAGGGGCACAGCTAGGAATTGAGGCTGGGGAGGGTTAAGGTGCAACTAATGCCGGGGTGAGTGGGGTTATGGATTAAACTTCAGGATAATCGGTAGGTTCGAGATTAATAAATTGCGGGATTTTAAGATAAACGGTTTAAAATGGTGAGTTTCACGGCTTTCTGAGGGATATGTTATTAATCCTTGCACTATTCTATTGGTAATATCAATCCAATTAAGTAAAATGGATTAAACTTAAAAATTTCTCAGAGCTCTGGGGGGGGGGGGTTTAACCCCGAAAACCCCCCCTCGCTTCGCCACTGCTACCATGAAATCCATACTCGCCTTTTCAGACGAACCTAGAATTATAGGTACTTCAGAACTAAAGTATCAAATACAAAATACTCGCGGTCCCTTAAAATATCCGTCCTGTAAGCGTATCTACAAGGAATCGCGAGTACAAGAATCGTCAATAGAACTGGATACTAAAGCTGAAACTTGCGAGAACAAAGTAATGGCCACCAGTGGCGTGGCCAAGGGGGAGGGGGTTCCGAGTAACATCCTTCCGTTGAGCCTTTAAAGAGGTGCTATAAACAAGTAAGATGGCCTCAATGAATAACTTTTAATAAATACTCGTACAAAACTACTATTTTTTATTCCTGAAAATTACGTTTTTAACACCAAAAATCCAAACATTTTCCGAGGGAGGACCCCCTTTGCACTGGGGTGTTTGTCATACACCCCGGAAAGGCCCAGAAATCTCCGGTAAACTCCCCATTTCAAAATCCTGGCGACGACGTTGATGGTTACTGTGTACTTGATACTGAAATTTCCAGTACCTGCCGTATTCAATACCAGGAATTGATTGAAATCGCGAATTGATCGTTTTGCCTTCCTCTAATAAAGGCAGACAACACGATTAACTTCCGGGACTAGTTACAACTGATGCTGATACATTTCAGTATTGAGTTCTTAGTAGCGATAAATTTGTCTTCGCAATTACTCTTTTATCAACTTTCACAGACGATTTATTGTAATCGTGCGTTCTAGTTTTTTTTTCGTCTTCAACTCTCGATACTTCAGTTTTGTTGTACCTAAGTGTATCAGAACAGGTAGGTACCGATTCCGTTGCATCGAATGCAGATACTTGTAAAGCATTTATTGCATTATATTTTATATCGAGTACATTTCTTGGCGAGTTGTGCCTCATGCATGAATCGTTTGCTACGCTAACTTTTCGTTTTCTATAACTAACTTGTAGTTACATTTGCATAGCATAATTTTCGTGTCCTTAGCAGTCTCCTTGTTTATTTTTTGACCGCATTTCGTTGTCCAGGTTGCTTGGCCTGTGTATGGCAAGCGATCATGTGTCTGATTAATGATAGGATGAGTGCTGCATGTCTGGTGTGTAAACATCCCGTGCCACACACCCTGGCGGTGGCTTGTACGGTACCTCGTAGATTTATACGTAAACATCTCTATCTTATAAGCTACTACCTGGTTAGCCGGATTATGTTACAGCTAGCTAGTACACTAGAATGAAAGTTCATTCGTCAACAAAGGACTTGAGTGCGATTGAGTAATATTTTGATTGCTTGAAAGATGATCGCGATTGGTAACTTTCAATCCCAGGTCGGCCTAGACAATTTGCGTCGTAATCCAAAAGGGAGCTTTCTCTAAAAAGAACAAAAGTGACTGAATGTTGCATCCGGAGTTGCATAGGGAGAATAAAAGCGAGGCGGTTGAGTAAGATTTCTCCGCGGGCGCCTAGGGAAAGCTGTGGTATTTACCGGATAATCCTCCTCGTGCCAGACAATATAAATTGCAGTCTAGTCACGGGAAATGCATAATGGCTCTGTTCGCATGGATTTCGTGGGGTTACGAAAGCCTCTTCTTACGATCCGGAGACGTTTGGGACAGTCCTACACTGTATTCTGCCTTAACCTAGACACGAACTGAGATACTATTATCAGCCTTAGGGCACAGCTCGCTCTGATCAAAATTCCTATCACAGACTTATTCCTTGCGTAGGTTTTATACAAGATGATATCAGTGAATCACATTATTTTCCGGGATTTACTCCGTTCACATCAATTTGTAGATCAACAGTTTCGTGGGCACTGCAATTGACTCATCAGTTTGGATCTCGTTCTTCATAATTCGTCGCTAAAGCCACGTGATTCCCGTGAATTCACGTGATTTCCCGCGCTAAAAGCGTTTCCTTACGTCTGTCTATCAGCCGGGAAGATAATTGCCCTTCGAACACTCATAGAAATGCGTTTTGTAAGGGAACAACGTAAATTTAGCATCGAATAAAGGATAGAATAGCCTAAACGGAGGAGGCATATTAGGTGGCCCCAAATTTTGTATCTCGTTTCCATTTACCTGAAGAAGCAACTGCAACATCGGCGAAACCGTCGACCAACAAATTGATACACGCGGATTAAATGCGAGAAGAAATGGTGTTTCGCCGACAGGTAATTTACTCATACCAAAGCTTGCCGAAGATTTTTGTCACTTTTATCATAAGGGCTTATCCATTCAAAATCACGCTGTTCGCTACGAAAAGCAATTCTCATACCCGCGCGTGGTCATTTTATTGTATATGTTAAAAAATATACGCTACAAATCTATGAATTTGCACCTTTTAACTTTCCCAGTATTTCACTAAGTTAGAGCCTTTTGAAACTACATCAAAAATGGCCATTTTGGTAAACGTAGGGAAAACGATCATTTTTTAAGTGTCATAAATTGAAAAAGAATGAGGCTAAGTTGTTGAAAATATATTTATTCCGAAATAATATCTAATAATCTGTACCTTATAGCGAGAAGTAGTGCATATTTTGTACCTAAATTATACCTCTCAGGAATTAGTTAGTAGTATTATATTAGTTTCACAATTACTTCAAATATCACCATATTTTTCAAAATTAACCATTATTGTACAGCCACGAAAATTGGAACTGGATACTTGTTTCCCCGTTCTGCTAATGCTGGCCCGAGACGTGTTTCGAATGCAGTCGCTCGGGGAAATTGTAGTCAAGAGTGGCACCCGCCCATCGATCCGAAAGACTTTCTCTTCTCCGGAAACCTGTACCATATTTTTGAAGATTTTCGAACAACTCGATGCGTTTACATAATCTCAAATTTAGGCTTTCCAGTCGGGCGACAACTCAGTCACGAGACAAAATCGAAAGCCTGTTGGGAAGGGTTCACGCGTCCAAATAAGCTGCTATGGTGGTAACATAGAAACAATTTCTTGCCACTTTTATCAACATAAAAGTGCCAAAATGCTTTGAAAAAATATTGGCAAAAGGGAATTGTTTTCATTTCGTAAGAATACCGTTTTAAAGCTTAAATTGGTAGAAGTCTAGCGTATTCTTAAACTTGACCACCAATTTTCCACGGCTGTTTAATGTCTAATTATACTTCCGCGTCTGGTGACGATGGTATGAACTGTATTGAAACCAGTTGTATGTGAAAATTTAACGTGAGTTTTATTAATGCATTCATCTTCTTTGTTAGGGAGAAAATATAGATAAATATCAGCCTATTATTCCTCCTTTGTAAGAAATACGGAAATGGCTAGTTTCATCGACATTCCTTGCCTGTGTAGTATGTCAACGTTTTCGCTTGTGATATTACCATCCTCATGGATTCGTAGTTCGTGCACATTCGAACTTTTGGCAGTTGTTGTAAAACTATCACTCGCAAATCTTATTGATATAGAAGTGGCCATAAAATACCAAAATGCTTCGTGATGGTAATAAAAAAGAATGTCAATGGCTGAAGAGAAATATTTCAATCTTTTTGTATTAGTAAGAAGATATGGTTTCATATTACCTTACGATTTCTATTTATGAGGAAGAAAAAAATGGCAAGCCGTTTCTACATTCTCTTCTGCGTAGTTAAATTAATGCTTCAACTCTGTAGCAGTTTTTTCACTCTTATTTTAGCCTTTTCTCAACATTACAAAAGAAATGCCTTAACTTATTCTTGCTATTAGATTTTAGGATCGCGTATTTGCCAAATCACAGTGGATATATAGGATAACGCCATATCTTCTGTAATGAAAGTCAAGTACTTGGTAGTGCAGTCTGAAATAAAAGAATTATTGACGGAAACCAGCAAAATATAAGTGCGAAAGCAATTTTGCACGTATACAAAACGCAAACAACCCGTCGCTAAGTGACGTATGTGCCAGTGACACGGTTTGAAAGGGAAATCCAACACCATGGCGCTAATTACTTATTTTTTCAGAATAAATAAGCCATTTCTGCCGCGCAGGAAATCTGTGTAGGACTATTCAACTAGTTACTGTACATTGGAGTTGTTCCTCCTACCTTGTAGATATTTGCGCCTGGTCGATTATGCTAAATTAGCAGTAGAACGAATACCAAAATTGGTGAGTCGTAAGAAATTACTTCTCTCCACTGGGAAGTATGATTCGTGAGCAGAAAAATCCAAAATGAAGCCGTAGACGGAAACATTTGAGTTCCGATATCATATATCGAAATCGAAATTTTGTGTTTTCATAGCATTCTTCGTATGATTCAGAATTTCGTCGAGCAGTTTTTTCTTCAGACTCTCAATGCATGTCTTTTCCGCTCTTTATTACAATGCATCTAATTTTTCAATGCTTAAATTCTCGACACAAATATTTTCGGTTTTATCCACTCTGACTTGATATTTTGTCTTTATTCCAGTTAACATCAAGCTACTAAATTAATTAATATGAAATTTTATATTTCGTGAAGTCCAAGAACTCAGTAAATTCCAAGCATAGTTTTCATTCCTATAATTGTTAATTTAACTCGTCAAATACACCATGCCATTTACATAGCTTCCATTCCCTGGGCATAAAATGTGGTTAATTGCATTACCTACCACCCACTTCCTGTTTGGCGAGACACTTCACTGTCAACAGTCGTGTTCAAGACGTGCTCTGATTGGCTGTACGTAAGCCGTAAGGATGAACTTGGCCTACTTCCTTAAAGTTTACGGATCGCGGCTTATGTCCGTTGTGAAATGGCATTTTGACATTCTTACGTCTTATGTCACATTATAGTCCAGGCATTACTTTTATACAAAATGTTCCTCAGGAAAAAAACTGCGACCGGACTCGCGCGAGTGATGAGTTCTATTTATTAAGTTGCATGCTCTGCATTATGGGGGTGTATAGAGGAGGCCATTCATTAGAAGTTTGATTTATGTTGCCGCTTAGGGTGAATCGGTTTTCAAAAATGTCCGCAAGGCGGCGTTGAGCGGAGAGCGATTAATGTAATGATAATGACTAATTCTTATTCATAGTTTATTTACCGGTTGAATTCTATACGTATGCCTTAAGTATGGATTTGGCCGTCTTTCTTAAGGCTTACGTCCAGAGCCGTAGTTGGGAAAAAAAATTTACGTGGTAGGTACACACAAAAAATTGCCAACAGCTGAACATGTAGGTATTTATACATCCGGCCGCGATTGAAATGTCAAACTCCAACTCTTATATCAGTTCCAAGTTGTGCCACGAGACAACTATGAACAAGTAAATAATGATTTCCCATTTTTATTTTTTGAAATCACAGTAGGGCTATTTTTCACAGATTTAAAAAGGTAGTTAAACCGGTACGCTTATAACGAGTTTGGATTTTAGGGGATACGCCGTACCGGCCCAAGCACAGCACTGCTTACGTCGAAAGACTCATGTACCATTGTGGACCCGGCATTATGCAATACCTTCCGCCAATCTGATAACATATGTAGGTACATAACTGGAAACACCGTCGTCGTCATTAAATGTTTTAAATGGCGGAAATCGTTTTGCTGATTACTTGAGCGTATATAAACCCTCTGCATTTAGGCTTGACGGCTTGCTTCATTAACTTCACCTAATTTACCATCGTAATTGGCAATTTAAAAAAAAAATGGTGGACAAGCTCATGATGTAAGCTTCCAGTTTATTCCCAGCTATGATTGTGTAAAAAATATCTTATTGATTCCCGTGTTGATGGTTGGCAGAATTAAGTACAAAACGATTGCTGGAACAATCGTAATCTGGACGAGGCATAGCACTTTCGTCATTATTTGTGCGGTCATCGCTTTGAGACTTTAAACCCTTTCTATCCCAAAGCTACTTCTGGAAGAAATCAAATTTCACGATTTTTCATTTTGAAAACTTGAAAATTTTGGACTCAATTATAATTATCTTGGAAGCTAAACATTTCGTCACTAAAATTTACACCACAATACAATGCGCAGTTTAGATATTTCCTTAATAGAGATGAAAATGTATACATTTTTGATGTTGCTTGGAAGCAACATTGGGTCATAATGGGTTAAAGGTCGGCGCATGGCATACGGTACGAGGGTAGATACGTACTAGCGTGTGTTTTATGCCGACCTTTCTCTTCCGCGTGATATAGACGCGCGTCGGCACTCGCACGCTCTCACCCGCACGGCCGATTTGTTCTTTCGCGGAGAAAGTGCCCGCACGCGTCACCGCCACGGCACACGTCACTGCATTCCACTCGCCGAGCGAACGAAAGTAGTCCGCGGTCGCTACGGAAGGAACACCACCGTTACCAACAACAACCTCTCTCTCTCTATATATCTCTCCCTCACGCTCGCTCGCTCGCTCCGACCTTTGGAACCTTGTTGCTTTGTTTACATACGCCTCGACGCTTTGATCTCGGAGGACGTGAATATTAAGTGGAAGTACTGAGAGCAGTGGCGTAGCCAAAGGGGGCCACAGGGGGCACGTGTCCCCCCAAACCAATTAATTGAAGGGTTCGGGTTAAAAGATTGCCAACCATTATTTTTGGGAAAACTGGATTGGCAAAAATACAGGAGCCATATCAGTTTAGTCAGGGTTAAATTTATTACGTGATTTATCATTTAAATATATAGACTTAATACTAAAATGTTGATATAGGTTGTTAAATAATGACCAAGATTTATGGATATAACCAAACTTGAAAATTTATGTACGTCAAAATACTATAAATGATGGTTGGAACTCTTTTAACCCGACCCCTTCAATTTAAGCAGAACAATCTTAACCTATAAAATAAACTTATTCTACTCCACTAATTTTTTATATCAAAGCAGCTTCCCGAAGAACTATCAATAGTGTTAGTTTAAGTGCCCGAAATAGCATGACCAGAGGGGGGTTTCAAACCCCTGAAACACCGGGTCATGTCCCCCCAACATATCGTTCTGGCGGCTACGCCCCTGACTGCGAGGCTTCGATCTTGCAATTAAAGCATGCGATCTTGGGGCACAAAGATCTGTCAGGCAAACGTCCTTCTCATATTTCAGATTAAAAACAACACACAACAATCACTGTACGAAATATACTATTTTTTAATATAAAAGTTGTTAAAATGAAAATTTTAACAAGCTACATAAAATAACGGCAGTTATCGAGCCCTTTTCCCACTTGGGCGTTGTTTTTTTTCAAGCGCTGACTAGCGAATGACCTTTGACCTGTCATCTTGACCTTAGCTCAAGGCTTAAATGATTGAGTATCCGTAATACAAAAAGCAAAACGAAAATTATGATAAAGGGACTGTATTAAAATCATGTCTATTTTTTAAGCGCTGTAGGGGGGGGGGGTGGTTCGTGCCCCCGTGACCTCCCCCTAAAGCTGCCAATGGATGTTAGGCCATCATAAAGACAGGTATGAATGTATCCGTCAGTTCAGTTACATGATCGCAGCTTTCGAGATGTAAGTGTTGCCGAGTTGAAGCGTAGAGAAGAAGAGGGGATGAGTATATTTTGCAATGATGACGAGGAGCATCCATTGAAATTGGTTATTAAAATTATAAAATTGATTTCGTGGTTAATTTTTTTACCAAAATCGAAGTTGGCACAATTAAAAAATACAGGCTCCTTCAGGTAAGCTATTTCAAATTCAAACTTTGAGAATATTGACGTGAACAGAAAGAGGTCACTAGAGCCAACTGATATTAGGCCATCACAATGACAGATGTGAGTGTATCCGTTATCAGGTTGATTGCCGACTAGTTCACATTGTGGAAATTCATTGATAGTAATAGAACAAACAGCTGTAGTAATTTGCCACACTTTTCATTTTCTGAACTTCGGTTTTAAAATATGTTCACATCATTATCAAGAGCTGTCTAAAAGGTCTGTCTGGAGAAAACATCGAAATCGGTTGATCAAATGTAAAAAAGTGGAAAATTACTACAGCTGTTTGTACTATCACTATGTATTCGTTAGTTTAGATACATTATCGCCGCTTCGAGGTGCAAGTGTAGCTGAGATGAAGCGTGGAGAGAGTGAAGGGGGAGGGGGATGATTGTATTGTGCAATGATGACGAAGAGCATCCCTTTCTCGCATCAGTGCACTTTCTCCCGATCGTGAAATGAGGTGACGAGGATGCTTCGCGCAGTTAGATTCATCTTGCAAGTCATAAAGACGCTTAGATCACTCGCTCGCTGCCCCGCTCAATAGAAAGGGAAATTTGCCTTACGATGTGCAACACATGTTTTATTACATCCTTAGAATGCGAGGGTGAAGCATATAAGCCATTTGCTACCTGCTATTGATTTCCGCAGAGAACAGATCAAAACTCAGAAAATGATATTTTAAACTCTAGTTTCTTTATAAAACTAATTCTAATAATAATAATGCATTTATTGCTCCTTAAACAATCTAAACATTTAAACATAATAGATAGAAAACCCATTTTGGAGCTTTCGGTGACCTCAAAGGCAATTGCCTGTTGGAGGTATCGCCTTCAGAAATATAATCGTCAGTGACGTAGCCAGGAATTTCGTTCAGGGGGGGGGGGCAAAACCAGGGGAGTACGGGGGAAATTTTTGGAAAACACGGCACTAGGAGGAGTTTAAAACTAATGTCGACAGTTTTCATAACCGAAAAAAAATTATTTTTCTTATAAATCCTATATGAATTCATGATTTTCAATATTTTGTTTTCTTTTATGATGAAGGGAAGTAATTGTGTTTTATATTTCGGGGGAGTCCAGACCCCTGGACCCCCCCTTTCTACGCCATTAACAATCGTAATACTGTCCATATTGTTGCATAGCAAAATATGTCTTCCAGATGAACTTTTTATGCAAGAGTAATATATCGTAAAGAAAAAACAATGGAATTGAAATCAAATTATAAATAAGAAAAGGGATATGGTTTGATAATACTTCGTGGAGGTATTCCCTTTAGCATTAAACTGATTGGTTTAATATGCTAGGCCAAGAGTAATAAAACTTATCGTAGATTTCATGTCATATTAGTATCAATTGTCCACTTGTTATGGGAACCCTAAAAATGTTTCCTTGGTAATTTATTTGAAAATTTATCCTGAAAGACTTTTTGAAGTTTTAAATTCTTAGTTTCTTCAAAATCGTTTCCAGGTACCAGAGACTCAGGTTGTTACGAAACGCGTGTATTTTTTAGTTGAGTACGAACTCCGATTTTCGTAAAAATAAATTAACCACGAAATCAATTTTATAACCTTGCCGAAAAATTCATCGTTCAACTATTTTATCATCCATCTGAAGAAGTTACGTCATGAAAAAATTAGCAATGTCGGAATGCACTTTCCTTAACTTTTTAGAAGTGAAATATTACTATCTCTTTTTTATTACAAGTTATAATGAACATATTATTGCATAATTTTTTGTTTTGGTTACGAAAGCATATATTAGAAATTTGGAAGCTACAAAATTGATAATAGTGTTATTTGACTGTTATGTCTTATGTTAATCAGTGACGGAACGGCGTTCCGGCGCGTTGCGGTATTTTGACACCACTGATATGTAGTGATTTGGGAAAATATCAACCATAATTTGAGAGAGAAACTATTTCAAGTTCTACCTAAGAGAATTGAGGTGCGAATTAAGGTTTATGAGGTTAGAATTTTCAGACTCATTCTTACTATCAGATTGTGGGCTCTATCCGTTTCGTTCGCGCTTAAATGGAACGTGTCATAACTATTCATGCCATATTCTAAGGAAAATTATCTCTCAGAAAAAAATAGTTACGCAACATCCCTAGGTTTTGGAAAGTATCAAATTGTTTTTTGATCTTGTGAAGTATTCCCTGGACTACTCAATCACTTTTTTTTACCAGGAATTCCCTGTGTTGTAGGTGGCTGGGCCTTATTTGGGTCACGGTCGGCCGTGACTGACGAAAATTTTGGCGTTGTTTCAACAGATCTATTACTGCTTCGACTGTTGACTTGGGTGAATCACTCCTCCGCGAAGGTCATTTGTCTAACGAGGGATTAATTGTGAAAACATTCTCTGGAGATCATTCGGAGTATTTGATTCACTGGCGAAATTCGCTCATTGCAAAGATCAATAATACCCACGGATATTGCAAAAGAGGATCCTCAAGACGGTCTCAAAAAGTGTTGTCATCCACTGCGCATTTAAATGAGTTTAAAAGAGTCGCCACTCGCGTCGCTGTCGGATATATATATATATATAAATAATGTGAGGAACTTCTTCTTGCCCTGGGGTGGGCACACAAAAAAACTTAGAAATTGACAGAAAAACGAAAAATAAAATAAAAGTGAGGAACTTACGGGGAAAGGTTGTTTTTACAAATTTTCGATGGGACGCAGCCCATCTTTTATTTATTTACTTTTTGTCTTTTACTTATCTATCTCAATGTGACATGTAGAAAGCTGTACTTATATTTTCTCATGGGCCCCAGTGCCTACGAAAATAAACGATATTATTATTATTTTCAAAGACCATACTGCCAAATATTGGATAAAAGTAGATCGCATTGCACTCATAACAGCGCCGCGGACACTTTTGAAAGCGGATTAAAATGCGACCGTAGTCACAACGCGGCATAGTGGTCAAGTGCAGTAAAAGTAAATTTCGGGGGGAAAATTAATTGGAAGACAGATTAATTAATGCTTAGGTTACATAATACGAGAACTAAACAGGGCGATGAAAGGAGTGAAAAATGAGAATCATAAGAATTTTGCGAATATGAAACGATAGGCTGCCGTGATAGTTGATTGATGGAGATATGCATCAAAACCAATCGTAAAAGAATATCATTGGAAAGTGATGATAGCATTGAGAGACAGTCGACGTGAGAAAAATAAATTTTTAAACTTGCAAGAAAATATATTTATGTCATTTTATGGAGATAAAAAATAATTCGCACAAATTTCAAAGCATTGTCTAGTCAATATGCGTCGCAGCACTGAAGCATTATTAGGAGTGCCTTAACAGTGAACCAATACAGGAAATATACATCTTTCTTCATGAGGGACCTTCGTCAACTCTGACCAAGGCTCAAATAAAAGATTCCGAACCCTTCCATAGGACTGGAGACGAATGCTTTTAAGTTTTTGAAGTAAATGTAAGGCTATTTTATCATTTAACGTTATAAACGTGCATTTTATTATTGGTTAAAAACTAGATTATGGCGACGATTTTTAAAAATTGAAATCTGAAAGTGCCTAAATGAAATGGTTGAGGAACGAGTTTTCGCAAAGTTTCGAAAAATCTCGATAACATTTCATAAATCTAAATTTACATGACGATACTGGATTATAATTTAAATTTAATTAGAGAGCTAAATGAAATTTCTTGGATGATAATCAATGCAATAAACCGCTGCATGAATCTGTATTTTGAGTGTAACTGGCAAACTAAATTTTTTGTAAACTTTTGGCTCTTTGCGCGAACTTAAAATCTACCTCAGTCAAACAAACTATTTCACTATCTTCGCGTTGGTCAGGTAAAATTTTGAGTGACATTAGAATTCGCGGCCGAAAAATCGACTTTTCTTACCCAGCCTACTGGGAAATACGATGAGATATGCATCAAACCAATCCCAAAGATTATTGTGGACAAATGATAATTGAATTGAGAGGCATCAATCGACGTGAGAAGGGTATATTTTGAAACTTAACGGAAAATTATACTTACGTCACATCGCTTACGTGACAATATAACACCGACCCTAAGAGACCTTGCGATTTACAAATAAATTCCACCGCGGAACAAATATTTTAGCAATTTCTTGTTTTCAAGTTGAAGGTCTTGGAGGTAATCACATACCGCTGAGAAATTTAAGAGATATTGCGTGAGAGTATGGGTAGCATAGCATGTTGTGACCACATACTTAAATCATTCCCTCATTATCGTAACTGTTTTTATTTATTTTTCCCATTTTTCTGCTGGGAATTTTTTCTGTGAACTGTCGGAATATTTCGGGGTTAAAAGTTCTCACCGGAATACCTGCGGTGCATTCCGTGTGACTATAGGTGTAGGAATTTTGACGGTTGTAAGACATCGGCGTACTAATTAAAATATTAATTATATGACTCTAAAATGTTATAATTAAAAAAGAGGACTTGTTTGAGATTACGTGATAAAAGCAACGCATTTGGTATAGGAAATAACCGAAAACAAGTCAGGGGCGTACCTATACGGCGCAAACCGAAAGAGCAAATTAATTGCGAAAACTAAAACAAAAGAGGGATATAAATTATCTTTGGTCGATTTTGGGTACGATTTAACGACCCAATAGTAATCATGCTTCAAGTCTCACCATCTCATTGTATTTGTAAAAACGACATTGATTTCACCGGTTGCATATTAAATAAAAGTTAGAGGATAAAGGAAGGAAACACTTGTACATCCTGTAGCGAAAACTTGTGATTAGTATCATCAGTAAAAAATCCGAATATCGATTTGAGAGAGAAATGGAGAGCTGCGTCAAACCAATCTTAGGATTGTTGACTAATGATGATGATCGATTTGACATACTCCGCTCTCCTATCTTCTGACCATTTCACACTTACGTATTTTTTGTCTTTAACTCCTTTAATTACTTTTCCTATGTCAGACATGGGAGACTTCTGTACCCATTCTTGCCATCCCCTTGTCGCCAGGGATGGCTAGAGAAACGAAACGAAAATGTTTCGTTTCGAACCGGAGGGATGCGAAAATTCGAGGCCTAGTTTTAATTTCGTTCCTGTACGAAATTAAAATCACCAAGGAGTTTACTTTCGACCCGGGACGAAACTTTACTCCTGGGAACGAAACTAAATTAATCGAAACTCCGCCGGTCATAGTTATGTTTCGATCCCAGGAGTTGAGTAGAGGGGGATAAGAGGGAATAGTTTCGGTCCATTTCATGACAGAAGGTAGAAAGGTTAAAACATCGACTTTAAAATTGAATGGCCTGTTTCCGTTCACCGTTCTCCCGTTATTGCTAAAAATATGAGTGCCTCGTGCATCTAATGGCGGTAGGCCGAACCTCTACTTCATTCAACCATTATTCGTACTCGGTGTGTGGGTCGAAAGTAAGCTGTTCGAAGGTGAAGCACGAGATCCCTTCGGTGCGAAACATTATCTGCGTTCCCTTTCGTCCCAGAGTTTTAATTTAGTTTCGACTCGAAGTAGTCTTGACTCCGGTTTCGTTTCGAACCTGAGTTTAGCTCCCCGGGTTTAAATGATTTCGTTTCGTTTCTACACTTCGCTCCTATATACACAAACTATAGAAATTTTACTGCTTTTGACTTTCTTTTAGTTTCTATTGCTATCCCTGCTTGTAACTCGACGACTGTCTTCATCAGCTCATTCTGTCTCAAGATACACACTACTAAGCTGTCGCGTTTTTTGCTATGGTTTTCATAATGCTTCGGCTCTATCCTACTCTCCTTAATACTTCTTATTTCTCTCGATAAATTCGGCATTCTTCTCTAGCTTGTTCCCTTAATGGTGCTTTTTTATGTCCCGTTCCGCCAAGATAATGTGGAAGAAAGCCAAAGAAAGTATTCAGAGATATTTATCTTCCACGGTTCTCTGCCCTGAAAATTTTATTCCCCGTTTCTAATAAAATTTTATGCTCACTTAACAAGGACAGATTTCGGTCTCCCTTGTTGGCAAGTTAGAAGAACCTTAAGTAGCCTGGTCTTTTTAATATTTAAATATAATACGCATTAAAACTTTGGGTGTGAATTTCATTCTCCAAACTAGCTCCGCGGGAGCGAGGAGAGGCGCTAGCCGCTACAGCTACCGGTTTTTCATCGAATTTTCTCTCCGAATTCATTTCTCTCTGCGCCCACCCATTCCCCTCTTCAATTTCACCCCAATACCTTTTAAAAGTTAAACTTTCTCTCCCCCCTCTCCCACTCCTATCCCAGTGAGTTATTTGGCTCGCTATCAAGCGGATTATGGAGAAGGTCGTCCAACCCGGCCTTAGACAATTGTCTCAGACAATTGTTTGATTCAAACCATCTCTTTGTATGTCATTCGGAGGAGGCGACCGACAGTAGAGGTCGTATGATCTTAGGTTTTCCCGGCGTATCAGTAGTAGAAAAGTTTCTCAGGTTTTCCACCGGTTGATCTCGTCCATGTCTCCCGACGTCTCTGACGCATTGCTGATTTGGAAGCCAGTGTCCCTGTTGAAGTTGTTGCTGTTGATGCGTATCTGAATGGCTTCCTTGACAAGGCGGTCCCAGTAGCCAATATTGGAGACCAATATTGAAGTCCATTATATACAACAAAATAGCGGGAAAACCACAGCACGCGCGAACCAATCAGGTTACACCTGACCTCGGATGGCGTGTATATATACTGGAAATTTTTCGAAAAACGGCATTCGGAAGATCCCCTGAGGATGATCAGCAAGTCGCGGATCGAAGCGTCGGGAGACATGGACGAGATCAACCGGTGGAAAACACGGGAAACTTTTCTGCGACAGTAGAGATCGTTTGCGTTTTGAGGAAAGGGTGGAGAGAAACCTGGCGTCGGTATTTGCCAGATAATAACGAAAGGCGTCAAGGGGACCACGATTTAACGTCTCATCTGACGGACGGATTGTTGCATATGTAGTATTAAAAAGTTATGAATTCGGCAGAAGGCACCATCGCAAATGGATAGTATTATAGTATGAACACGAAATTTCTACTGGAGCAAGAACTCGCTAAACTGTCATTATACACCAAATTTCATTCATATGCGCACAATATGTCAGAAGTAATTCTAACATCCTTCCCTTTGATATCATGAATTGTGAGAATTAAACATTAAATAGATAATATTATCGTATGAACTCGAAATTTCTACCGTAACAAGAGCTTGCTAATTTATCTTTACTGACATAATTACATTGATCTGCACGGAATCTGTTAGCGTAGTTTTTTTTAAATCAAATAAAATTTCATTGCCCTAATTACAGCTTATTTCTCCTTCAAATTAGGAGTGCTGTGCCTGTCAGCGAAGCGCTTGGCGACTTTTTGTAAATCCACTTAAATGCGAGGTGGGTGACAGCACATTTTTTGGCCGGCCGGTAAATTATAGATTGTAATTGCCGTGAAATTACAATATACAATTCTTTACATTAGGAAGGGTCTGTGACCGGCGACATGAAAATGGGATGAGTGTAGGGATATATGGGTGGTGGTTCTTTCTTTCTTGAGTGGGCCCAAGGGCATTTCTCTGGTTATCAGCGTGAATCATCCCGCGGAGGATTTATGAAAGGAAAGTTTCACCGCAAAGGCAGACAGCATATTCGAATCCGTCTCGCTCGAAGACACATACCGAGGCTTCTATGAGGGCAGAATAACAATAAAGAAGCAGATCAAGATATCCAGCGATGCATTGTGGAAAGTGACAAAGAAACCATAAATATGGGCTAATTCGCTAGACAAATTGAACCTCAATATGTCATTACATTCATAGTAAATTCTGTTTACCGATTAATTCTTTACAACCCGAATCCTTAAGGCTTCCACTATACCCTATGTACGGCATGAAGAGTGCGTAGTAGTATCTATTATAATTGAGTTTCAATTCAACAGATATTATTCTGTGGAAAATTTTTCTAGGCATAAGAATAGCCTAGGTGGAGTTGAAATTGTGTACTTGTATGTTATAAAACCCACTTCCGACCACTGAAATAAATCCAAAAATTATTGAAACACTTAATTTTCTATGCATTACAGTGTTACCGACTCCCTTTATGCCTTTACTTTTTGGGAGTATTTGAGGGTCATAAAATCGATGAGGAATTCAAACATCGTGGGAAAGCTTGTTAACGGCACCAAAGTCATTGTGGGATCCATTAGTTCACACTTTGTAACAGTCAGAAAGCCTGTAAGCCAAGAACTCGATACCTCCACTGCACAAAAGCTCAACAATAGCCCACCGAATCAAATCCGCTCATCTAGTATTAATAGGGCTATTAGATGAGCGAATTTTGAGCGTTTGTGCAGTGGAGTTATCGAACTACTTTTTATTCCCATGATTCAATTAATATAGATTAGATATCGGTCCTTAAGGAACGAGCTGTGAGACAAAACGATCCTTAAGAAACAGGCTATAAGAACCGGCAGAGAGACTAGAAAAGGCTGCATAGCGAAATAACTATCATTCTTATAATCATGAAAACATTTTCACGCGATAATTTCAGTCATGAATGAATGCTTGTTCGTGGCTGCAGAGTAAGCGTAACATATAAATATTTTTTTGCCTACTGCGCTCTCTTTAGAATATTTTTGAAATATTTGCATAACTTATTTTATCTCAATGGTATTATCTGAGGAAAGTATTTTATGTATTCATCATTTGTTAATATCGATGTCATTAATAATAATGTTTTCTTTCTATTTTCAGGTAAGTTTAATCCTGAAAACTTCACTAGACTGATAGCTATTATTTCTAACTGCTCATATCTGCTTCCGGGAACTTCGTAAAGTCTGTGAGTACTAACAAACTTACGGTAATTGAGATGAATATTTACACAGAAATTATATTTATTGTGATTGATAAAATTTTTAAAAATTATAGCGCCCCATTAAATTTTACACAAGATGAAAAACGTCGTTACATATTTATGAAAGGAAAATATGTGATGCGCTGCTGCAAGACAAATTTTGGTTCCTACATTACAGTTTTTATGAGACTTTTGGCCAGGATCAGCTACCTCACAAGTCCTCCAAGATACCTAGGAGATAAATGAATTTTTGTATGGTGCGATTGATGTCGGTTTTGACATAATATATACCCTTGACATCATTATAACCGAAATATGATAGTTGCCGTGAGAAAAACAATTCTATATACAATGAGAATCATTTAAAATTACTAATTTGGCACGCCAACATACTATATTTTTGTTCACAAATGGACTCTGTAGTTCTAGTCAAGTCACGTTATTTACACGAAATTTGTGCTACGGTTGGCCCTCAATGGATTACTTAAAAATGTATCCTATGTACACCGTAAAACGCTACACCCCCAATCAAACTCTTCACAATTCTCTCTATGATGTCTTTACTGTTGAGTCCGTCTACATCTAATGTGCTGCCCAAATTGTGGAAATGGAATGGAATAAGGGATAGAAAATGAATTCAAACCTCCTTAAATATCAAATATATATATTCAAATATCCTTCCTTTGAAAAATAATTGTTACTGGAAAAGAAATGGTCGACACCTACCGTGCGACTAAAATCAAGCTGATGAAATCACGTTGAAGTATACGCTGGGAAATTTCTGTTTCCTTGGATACTTGATCGATGGTTACAACTAATGAAGCCAGCGTGTGGCGAGAAGCTCGTGACGCCAATTATAAGGTTAATTTTAGATTTCCCAATGAGGTGTGTTCCTAAAATAATATTTTGATGAAATTTTAAATCTAATATCTATCTCCATTCCTCAATTCTTCGACTTTGGCTCAGTTTTACCGAATCGATCTCATTTATTAATCCATCACCTACCCTCAATTTTAATCCATCATAAATATTTGAGATCGAGAAACCGAACCATTACGACAACGAAAATTGAAATCGATCCTCATCGCATATGTATGTTGGTTCATGAACAAGATGTTTAGATCCAGAGAGATCTTATTAAGGCCGTTTTACACGGTACACGGAATTGGGGCAGTCTGACCTACGTGCGAAGGCGCAATCAAAATTGCGTCGTGTAAAGCGGTGAATTGCTAGAACACATGCGAGAATGCGTGGATGCGAGACGGAAAAATAGCCCCTGTTCTAATTTCGTTCATTCATTCGCGCAATTCCACGTCATTTTAGAAATTAATTCAGCTCTAACCTGCGCAATTCCGTGCCCCGTGTAAAACGGCCTTTAGAAACAACACAGACCATTTATTCATGTTATTCATAGGTATCAGACTATACAATTATTATTATTATTATAGTATTCTACCGATTAAGGTAGGTTTCCATGGAGTACGCAAGAAGTGATCTGGGAGCCTCCCTTTCCTTCCAGCACTGCCTTCTTTAACTCACAGTAAGGCTTACTCTCTTTCAATCTATCTAAAAATCCTATTCTTTTCCTTCCCCTCCCTCGTTTCCCTAACATTCCACCCTCTAACACCATTTTCAACATCCCCTCACCGCTAAGCACTAACTCCATCCATACCTTCTGTCTCCTCCGTATCTCATCTAAAAGCTGTCTCTCCTCGCCAACCATATCCAGCACTTCGTCATTCCTTTTCCTCTCCGTCCATTTCACCCTCTCCATTCTTCTCCATACCCACATCTCGAATGCCTCCAATCTTCTCTCGTCTTCTTTCCTCAGTGTCCACGTTTCCGCACCGTAGAGAGCTACACTCCAGATCAAACTCTTCACTAACCTTTTCTTTAAGCTCTTACATAACGATCCTCTTAGGAGCTCCTTCCTGTTCATGAACGCCTCCTTCGCTAATGCAATTCTCTTCCTGATGTCCTTACTACTGTATCCGTTTTCCTCTAACGTACTGCCTAAATAGTTGAATTGCTCAACCTGCTCAAGTTTTTCACCACCCACCTTTATCTTGAGTCTCACATTCCTCGCTCGTGATGCTTTACAAAACCGCATAACCTTAGTTTTCTTGTGATTAATAGACTATACAATATAAATCATCAAATCAGTGCACCTTTTTTCTAATAATGTGACAATTTACCTTCCTGGCATTTAAATTTTTAAATATTTAAATAATAATTATAATAAAAATTTGATGATTCGACTTTATTGAGCGAGATATTATAGATATTTTGATATTCAAGGCTAAATAAATTTCCCTTGAGTATCTTGAGCCATCGGCGCAATTTGATTTGGACCCCAAAAGTATTTTAGAATGCTAGATACCAACTTAGAATTTTTAACATATTATAAATTTAGTGATGATAATGAATATATTTCAATTGCAATTAGGACTGAGCCGTGTAATTTTATGACAGCTTCCGCTGTTATATAGGCTGATAACTGAACTGAATGATGTGATGTAAACTGAGCAGTAGTAATTACAAGGTCCAACGATAAATATTGAGACCATTACGCAAAGTTATGCCTAAATAATAATTTCATCCGCCATGCTTGTCTCGGAAGAAGCAAGGAGTGGTCAAAAGAGAATATTATGCTTCCCTTTATTTCCGCTTTCACGCCAATTTTCATTTTTCGTCTCAAAACCGTCTGATAAATCGAAAAACTGGTATACTGAATGCATTATTTACTTGACATCATCTCTGCCGATAATTGATTAATCGCTTCTGGCGATCGAGCGTTCCGGTTGAGGGAGTTAAATTTTGAAATTGGATTTCGTTCGAATCACAATCAGGTTATTATGCCATCGCTATTTAATTGAGCGAGGCAAATAAAAATTAGCGTTTACGGGGCTCCGTATCTTCGATTGAACGCGGAAGCGTTCTTCAAATGTTACCTTTGCTGAGGACCCTGAGGACTAATGGGTGTGAAGGATTTGTTGCCGGTTACCATTGCGGGGTATTATTCGATTTTTTGCAACTATGGCGAGGTAAAGTGAATTTTGGGTGATATCATAAAGGGATAGAAATAAAACGTAGCTTGTATGGCACTTGAGTTATTTCAGTCACTATAAGGGATGATTAAAAAAAACTTTGCAGCGGACTGTGATATGAATAGTATTTATTCGCGATTAGTTTAGCTACACGCATAAGCATGTGTAAAAGTTGCAAATGTGCATCAAGTGGAAAAATTGCGAATGTTTTCTTCCTATTGATAATGTTACAATGTAGGGAAACTAGTCGTAACAGCATACCATTTATACCACTGTGGAATGAAAAGTGTTTTAATCAACACTCTGTAGCATGGAGTTTCACAAATTTTCAAACACTGGGATGCTCAATGAAACGTTAAGCTATTATTTTGGGCCGTTAGGATTCAATTCAATAGGATTCATGTGTAAAAGTTGCAAATGTGCATCAAGTGGAAAAATTTCAAATGTTTTCTTCCTCTTGATAATGTTACAATGTAGGGAAACTAGTCGTAACAGCATACCATTTATACCACTGTGGAATGAAACGTGTTTTAATCAACACTCTGTAGCATGGAGTTTCACAAATTTTCAAACACTTGGATGCTCAATGAAACGTTAAGCTATTATTTTGGGCCGTTAGGATTCAATGTGTCTGTTCAATCATAGGTTAGGTGATATGCTTTAAAATTCCTCAGCCCCTTAGTATTTCTTGTATTGACCAAGTCTCGTATAAAAAGTACCCATATTTTTCCCTTGAAATCGTGTATTCCAAATTTGAGCACTTTGTATTACCGTCGTGTTCCAACAACTTTAATCTTTGATACGAGAAAGCTAAACCCATTTCTAACTGAATGCAGAGACCCTATTTTTCCCTCTAAATTGAAAAAGTAATTAAATTCTAACTAACGCAAATCTTCTGAAAACTTCAAAACCAATGGCTCCATTTAATATTGAATGGTAATGTTATGATCCGTCCAATGTAAGTAATTCGCGTACTCTCAGGTTAAATATCAGTAGTACATCCAGTATTGGATGTTATTATTTATTCATAATTAGAGCGCTGGTTATCGAGTTTTATGTTGGGGCTCAATAAATTATTTAATGCGTTAATAAATCAATGTATCGTAAGAGTATTTCGTGTATTAACAACTGTGAGAAAGTAGCCTTGAGGTCAAATGGGCGGAACCGTTTGGATCTTCCTTGCCTAAAGCCCGGGAGTAGATGTATTTCGTGGGAAACCTTTCTCAGTACGTGGGTGGGTAACTTTCCAAAGTTTTCGGATAGGTCGAATATTGGAAAGAAGTTTTAGTTTTTCGTATCTTGATCGAAGGTTGAACAAGGAAATGATTATACTTTCCCTGCCTCGTTGCAAAAAATTCTCACAATCTACGAATCGGTGGAAAAAGGGGATTCAAAATTGTTAGTATAATGGACGGGTTAGGGACTTTAGTAGTTAATTCAACTTTTTCAACTGGTTTTTCGATTAATACAATCCCATCCCCGTATCTTTGCACTTTTTTTAAGCCCACGGCTTGGCCAAGAACCTCTCTGAACAAAGGCACTGCCCCGCTTGACCGGAACATAACCCCAAACGGCCATTGATTTAGTTAAGAGTGATCTAAACACTCTCCTATCAAAACTAGGTTTTGGCTTGAAATACTGAGTTAATAATAGCAATCTCGTCTTCATTTATCAAGTGACTTCAGGACTATACAGTCCTTTTTTACAATTAATTTATTAATAGACGTAACAATACACCCAACCACTGGTTTGGAAAAAAACATCAAGGCGGGATTCGAACCCATGATCCCTGGTTTACAGTCTGGGAGTTTATCCCCCTGCTCCAGGGAGAGTGAGTGAAGTAAAATTCATAAAATTTATCCTCTCTAGGATGCAAAATTTTCGCACTACTGGTCCTTAAAATTGTGCAATTGGTCAAAAACTCCTTTTCCACTTATAGAACCTCGGCTATTTCCATCTCTCTTTCTTTTGAT
The DNA here is from genome assembly GCF_921293095.1 of Ischnura elegans. Lineage (NCBI taxonomy): Eukaryota > Metazoa > Arthropoda > Insecta > Odonata > Coenagrionidae > Ischnura > Ischnura elegans. The sequence goes on along the minus strand of NC_060254.1, from coordinate 54,289,971 downwards.
GAATGTTAAACTCGTGGTTTTTGATGGAAGATTGCGGAACAAAGTTGAAAGGTGTCCGAAGGGGGAGGGTTGGTAGAGAAAGAGGTTTTTCTTGGCAAGGAATGGGGATCGTGAAGCTAGCCCCACCCAGCAAAATTATCCTTCGGATTTAAAAACTCCAAAATTATCGTTTAGATTTAAACACTAAGTCAGTGAGTGAAATGTTATTCATACAAGTCCCACTGATTCAGGCGTTATGTACAAGGAGGTTGTGAATATCTGGAGGCGCTGTTTCCGAGTTTTAGTGTGGTCAAAGCTCCGCCATCTTTGTTTAACAATTTTTGGACTTAGTCTCCTACTGATATTTTACTGTGGCTAAGTTATGTTCTGAAAATGCACCACAAGCCGTGAAAATACTACCACAATCACTTGTATTTCGCCCGTGATTGTTATTGGATTTTTCCCATCATTCGCGATATTTCTATGTATAAACACTGCCTGTTAGCCACTTTACTTGTGGGAATGTCCTCGAAAATATACTTTATTACTGTAATTTTTAGATTTCCGTTGGCTATAATAAAATTAAATACCAGTATAAGTGCAGGAAAAGGACTACTTTACCCTCGTAAAACTTTATTTTCAGCTGAGCTGGTTGAAAAACGTAACCGTGGTGATTGAAATAATTTTTCCCTGGGAAAAGATGCTTGAGTCATAACTTCGCGAAGACTACCAATGAGGTAAGAAAAAAAGGTTTACACTGTGCCTTCCATAGGTTATTTTAATGTATTAACGAGTTATGACAAAAAATTTCACCAAATAGAAAGCATTGACCCTTATGGAATTTTCCATGTTTTGGTCAAAGTGGGCGTGGTTTGTTCTCCTCAAGCACCCCCATTCCGGCCACACTTCGCTCCACGGTCGAAAACAGTGGTGCCCCCTCCAGATATTTACAATCTCCTTGGTTATTTAGTGGAAGTTCGAGGTATTGAAATGAAAGGTTGTTGCACTTTTCCACTACAGTAGATTCCGGTTAATTGGGACATATCGGGACTTGCGCACTTTGCCCCAATGAAGCGGCTGCCCCAATTAGGCGAACTATCCTGTACATGGGCATTGACAAACGCTGAAATGATGGAAAGAAGACTAAAGAATGTTTATAATGAACACAAGGTTATTAAAATATTAATTAGATTAATAAATCAGTGAGTTTAGTTAATATATTATAATTTTTAAGAATTATAACAATTTAGTTAAAAATATTTTTCACAACCTCGGGCGACGCTGAATGAATGTCTTTTACTAAGTCCTATTAAAGAAAAGTCCTATCCTCTTGTGGATAGTATAACAACAAGAGCTTTCAAAATAGGGCAAGAATAGGAACATTTGTGAAAAATAAGAGCAAATCAAAGGAGGAAAATATATAAAAAATAGTATTCTGAAAACAAAAAATTTTAATTTAGTCGCGAGTATAGAGTCTATGTCGTTAACTCATGGCCCAATAATGCGGCATGCTGTCCCAATTAAGCGGAGAATACTCTGGGATATTCCTCCATTGGGTTCTGTTCTTCAAGATCTGCCCCAATTAAGCGGCTGCCCCAAGTAACCGGTGGACCCATTACACGGAATCTACTGTATAATTGAATCGTACCACGCGTTTAGGTTTTCAGAGCCATCATCTGGTACAAGACACTGTGGAAAATAAGAACATGGCATTCATACCTTTGAGGAACGGATGGGGAAGGATTAGAAAAGTTTGAGGGAGGGGTAGGAAACAGACGTACAGTGCGGAGGCAGAAACATAAAACTTCTAGGGATACGGGGAAACTTAGGGGTGGAAGGAGGACTCTTGTTATAACTGTAGAATAACGACACTCGGGAAAGAACCACAGGAACGGGAAGGCCAAGGTGGAGAAAAATAATAGAAAGGGCAGGGTAAAAGAGAGACCGAGTGTCATTAGAAATGGAGAGGTGGGAGTAAGTAGCGAAGCAAGGAAGTGGTGGGGGAGGGAAGTCCCCCAAAAGGGTAGCTGAGAAAGGAGTGAGAATGTAATTCTTACTACTCCTCCCATCCAAATAGAAAATGTCCACAGTACCAATCCATAAAATGGGCAACTTGTCAGAAATATCGATTACCTCTTTGAATATTTCTTATATTAACTTATTTCTTGCGTTTTATTCCTGGAAAACTCGTGGGCTTTGATGAAATATCGCGGAAAAGTGTGAACTGTTGTCCTACGTGTGGTGGGAGAAAGAGCGGATGAGGCGGTCAATTTAGTGAAGTAATACGTGATAACTAAGTTTATTATACGAGTGTTTTTTGCTTTTACTGTTGGTTATCTGTTGCACTTTATCTAATATTTTACCCTTTGCTTTTAAATCCAATGTAAAAGGTCTCTTCGGATGTTTTTGGATTTGATACAAATATGTCGATCACCTGATGATGACGCGGCACGTCGGAACCTTGGTCGTATAGTGTAAAATTATGTAGAATCACAAAGCTTTTTTTTACATTTCGCTATTTTAAGTAAATTCCATGAAGTCACGCCCAAGACAAGGAGTTATAAAACCTCGAATATATCCATCAGACTCAACGCCCTGAGGACAATGGCAGAGTTAGGCATTGTAACGTCTTCTCCCACTGTACAGCTCCCCCGGTGGTAATCCCGTGAAGAATTCATACACATATCGATGGCTAAGTTCTAACAACACGTATCTTCGAATTTTGCCGGTTTGAGAGAGTTATCTAAAACAAAGCGTAGGTAATGACATTTAAAAAATGAAATTCAAGCAAAAAATGTTTTTTGCAAATGTATGCTTCTTTATCAGTTTTACGAATTCTTGGTTTTTAATTTCAGTGTACAATTAAAAGTACAAATCATTTATTTTTTCTCCTGAAAAGTTGCTATTTTGAGATACGTGTTGTTAGAAATTAGCCATCCTTATGCATCTTTCCCTGATCAATAAAAAGTACTTTTGTTTTGACTGAAGATCACGTTAAAAAAAGTGAAATGTTGCTCTACGGAGAGTGGGAGAAAGATTTTCGGCTTGGAAGGGGTGGGGGGCCACTCTCACTCTTGGTTGCCCAGGTGACCGCTAGCCATCCTCTCCCGGAGCAACATCCTATTCGCTCTCTCCATTATTATTGCACTGGAGATCCGACGCTGGTAGTCAAAAATCCCCTCTTGGCTCCCCTGGGACTTTCTCCAGCGCCCCCATGGCCTCGGCTTCTCCGCTCAATATTGGCTTTCGGAATCCAGCCCTCACTTTTTTTTCTCCCGAACGAGATGGGTTTCTTAATTGACAGACTGCGGGGAACTCGTTCGTTTTCAACTTTCGCCAACTTCGTCTCCACTGTAAGATATATATCGCTGCTGCTTGTCAGTGGACCCACAGCACCGAGAAGAAAGGCGGTTCTTATCTTTCGTATCTGGCCAAAATGATTTTTCACCCCATCTTTGGGGAGTTCCGCTGAGAAATGAAAAATATCATTTTCGTGAATAGTTCAAAAAGCATAAGCTTCTGATTGTGCTCATTCGGCTTGCGATAATATATGGAGGAATTTGAAACATATAGGTTAAGTCAAAAATCGAAGTTTTTCAATTATGAAATAATAATTTGCAAGGTAGTTGGAACTGTGATGAGGGCCTCCAGTATGTGCTGCTACCTGGCGGCCCCAAGTGTAAATATGATAGTATTTCTAGGTATTTACACTATTTTGGAGTCGGTTGCCATAGACATCTCAAAATCAATTGAAATTGACTTAAACCAATATGTCATCATTCTTCCATGCATTTTCTGGATTATATATTTAAAAATCGGAATTTTTACACAGTTTCTTATGTCGATACCGGTCCAAGCATAGGAAAATTTGTGGTTTGTGTTACCCGATATCGCAATTTTAAAAAAATCGGTAGATGAGAGAGCAAGGTAAGTTATGAGGATAAAAAAGTCTATCACATTCACCCATTCAAGCGTAAGTTAAAAAAACGCGAAATTTTCCGCCCACTGTTGATGAGTCGGTGACGTCATCGGAGTTCCTGTTCATTAACTCGTTTAGGAACAGCTAACTGAAGGATAGAATCTTTCTACAGTGTAAACAATATAGAACCATGCGATGCCGATTCGCGAGGCGAAGGAGTAGCTAACCCTAAGAGTCGTCGACGTCATCAACTTACCCACGAAAGGGTCCGTCTTTTTTTCGTCGCGAATAGCGTGGGAAGTGGTCGATGGAGTGCTGAACGGAAAAACACGAGCCTGTTTATTTTCCAATCTACTATTTTTTCGTGTTTGAAGTATTTTAACTATCACGGTTGGTTTAGATGTAGTATTTTTCCGTTCACTCTCAAATTTAGAGTTCCCTCTTCAATTCACAATAATATCCCCTTTACAATGATGTTCCCCCGTCTCATCCTATGTAAAAATTCTATTCTTTTCCTTCCCCTACCGCGCTTATCCAACATTCTTCCCCCTACCACAGTTCTCATCTTCCCCTTCCCGCTGAAAAATCGCTTCTCGGGGTCTCATCCAGAAGCAGCCTGAATCCATCCGCCATATACAACGCTTTGTAGTTCCTCCTATACGCACCATTTACCTTCTCCATATAGCCTTCATCTCTTAGGCCTCCAGTCTTTTCTCTTATACCACTTTACCACTATCGACAAAAAAAATAAAATTGGTGAGCGAACCCATTTCAGTGATAGTTCCTTTTAAGTCTGATATAGAATGTTTCCGTAACGCTTGTGCAAGATAAAATGGAATTCTTGGGATTACCAAGTCTTGCGGAATAGTAGAGCGATTAGAGATTATGTAACATTTTCCAAACGCTGGGAATCGGAAAGGAAATTCCCAAATTGAAAAGGGAAAACTCTAATCTGACGAATTGAGATACTGGTGAGTACAGAGCAGAAAACACTCCGATTTCACCCGTGTTTTTTTCCTTTAATGATTGAGACATTTACCGACTCGTTGAGTTGTATTTATATTTATACGTCGTCGACACAAACTGCAGAATCATTGAGCAAATTAGAGTTCATTAACGTCGTAATTTTTCAAATTGAAATATTTTGGAAAAATCGCATAAAAAAATAAAACCTTGAGACTCACGCTAAAAGCTTCGTCAATGTCACGCATCGATGAACTCTTGCTTTTTTTTCTCCTGACTTGCGTAATTCACCTTGCCGAAATGTTTTCCTGAGGGGAATGCGTTTGACTGACCGGGTGGCCCACTTACTCGGCTCTCCAGCATCTGCGTTTCCGAGAAAGGTCTTCGCGTCTTCCGATGGATCCGGCATTCAGGAAGGACGTGAGGGTCTTGCAGTCCTAAAAAATGATGAAACATTGAGGGCGTACTCAGTGAAAATCATCGATTGTTGCATCATGGGGAATTTCCGATGTACCAGAAATGGAACCACATAAGGCAGGCGTTCATTACGATGAGAAAATACTTTACGAAGGTAAAATTCATAAAAATCATCAATAGATAGCCCCCGGACCACACTAGGAAATTTTAATAAGTTTGACGCAATAGGAGCTGCTACGGAATCGCTGACTTAGATATTTTTTGTGTGGGAAACGTAAATTCAGTAATGCTATTATTGAATTTATAAATATTTTTTTCTGAAATTTAAGTTGTGCTCGCTCGATAGAACTACGGAGTATAATTTGATAAATTTGCTTCAGCATCAACTAGAATTCCTTTAGCCTTTGTTGTTCCACATCGAGGAGGAACATGAATTATTTGATCCTAGCACCCAGGAATCTCATGTGAATTTCAACACTAAAAAGTATATCTGTATTACTTATCACAGCTAAAACTAGTGTGTTTAAACAGCAATATGCAACCGAAGCGATGTATAAAAGTAGCGTCAATGGTTCTGTGATGGGAAGCTTACGAGGTCTCCGAATGATATTTCCAGGTATCCTTTATAGTTGAAATCTCTGGAAACTGCCGTTAAATATCGGCATAAAAATATCGCGACGACACGGTAAATACTTCTCAACACGAATGGTATCTTAATACTTTAAATTCCGAATTTTTTAAAATGATTGTGGAAAATTGATCACGCCTGCCTGTATTTTCTTCGTTAGGAATTCGTTATCACTTTTCTGGTAAATGAGTGACATAAACTGTGTAATTAGGAGTATCGGGGTTTAACAACTTCAGCAGTATATTAAAAATACAGTTAATACTTGATTGAAAATTTTCTTTGCAAGACAGCCCACGCCATTCATTTATTGTATAGGCAGGTTTGGAACCGCAATAGTTATGTTTCTCGATAGCCGTATCGTGTTCTTGGCTGCTGGTATTAATTATTTATTGTAATAATTTTAGAATTACAATCCTAAGATTGACATTCTGAAGCCCCCCATTTCCTACTTTTCTGAAATAGTTCCTTCAGTTCCCTAATTTTCTTCCTCTTTGAATTCTTTTATTGCTGATCTAAATTCACGGTATAATTTCTGTGAAATAACAACCAAAATTACTACCCTTTCATGACTGAACCCGGGAACACATTGTTTCTTGACTCTTTTGAAATTATCTCAATGATTATAGGTCAGACCGTGAGACCTTTCGCTCTGGTCATGTAATTCTCACTCACCGTAAGAAGATAAATAGTAAGCTTCCGTATTGTTCACGGAAGTAGTCACATTTTATCACCTGAATTCGCAACGCGATTTCTACTTGCTCGACCCCAAGGCCAAGTGAGTGAAGAGGTTTAACCCAGACGTATCGAGGGTTTCAATACGCGAATTCCGTTTTCGGGAGACTGATGATAACAGGTCATTCTCCGTAGCAGTATTTGTAGTAATATGGTATCACTATGCTTATTTTGCACCACCTTCAAACCTTATGAAACGAAAATGGAGTTCAAATGTTGTCCTGTTAAAAAAATTGGTATGTGCTCGCAGCTGTCAAAAAAAGAGTGTAGTTTATTGCTATAGTTCTTTCCACAATCCATCGAAATATTTCGAATTTTTATTTTTGAATAGTGTAGTACGGACAGTATAATTTCTAGTATATTTTATTCTTTCTTTCTAAGTAATACTTCTTGATCTCATCACTCTTTCGATTGCTTGGACGAAAAAAAGCTGTAACTAAGCCAAATTTTTTCGGACAATAACACATATTATACTAATGTATAGTACACAAAATCGAAGCTAAATTTCAATGATTTTTTCGGCCATGCCTTAGTCTTATCATTACATAATCGTACATACATCTTTTACTTTATTACATCGTGTGGAGCGTAGTAGAATGTGTTATTTCAAGATCTTGAATACGTCCAGTTAAAGGTATTTCATTGAAGTCTCCAGTATATTTACAGTCTGTCAAGCCCTTAGTTAAATATGCAGAAGTTTATGCTACGCCGTTAGAGTCTTGAACCAGCTTGTTAATCACAGCCCTTAAGAAAACAGTGTAACTTAATTTATCAACGGTGATAAACCGATGTATTTACATATGCATGTATCGTTTGTTCTTTAAATTTTAGTTCCTTCTCTGTACTGGGGTATTAAGCGATGAATTCTAGCATCTAGTCTGTGGTTTAAGTACTTCAGAGGAGTCTTGAAGAGTACTTGGGTTGGGTGTAATTCCAAATTATTATGGCAAACGAGGTTATTGTAGATAAAATTCCAATTATGTAATTAATTGCTAAATTGTTAGCGAAAATTTTTAAAAATATGTAACATTAAAAAGGCAGTGGAAACAAAAAGAACCAGATCAAATAGATTATCGACCAGACGCTACAACTAATTAAGACAAAATGTTTCAAAATATGAAATTATTTCGTAAATATTTTAATACGATATTTGTGGCAGTTATTGTGAAAATCCAGCAATTCGGTATAAATATCTTATCTTTTTGTACCCCATTGTTTTAAAAACGCGCGAACAATCCTAATAATTGACTAAAAATATGCATGTGGAAAAAAATTCTTATATTGACAGCGAAATACTGGTTTAGGTAATTATTTATTGTGAACTTTGTGCCGCTGAATCGAATGTTTCCGAAAACTAAAGCATTCAAGTCATCCTAGACTTCTTCAAGAATGCAGGGTACTTTGCCATGTAAACATGCTGGCGGCAAGCCTGTTTGACAGTCCAGGCACGGCTACATTTTTTTATTAAATGTGGCAAAAATGATGGAAACACTCCATATATGCGGAAGAATCTGAAGAGAAAACGATTTACCAAATCGAGAAAACTAAAAAATTATTATTGGGGGAAATTGAAAGAACAACCCTTTGAGCCGGTTTTATGATGGGTGGTGAAAGCTAACCACGAGATGATGTAACCTTTCACTTAACTCGTTATTGACACATTCAGAGTTCTGGTTTTATTGGATACCACAACGGATACATAGCTAATAGATATGAAATCAAAACATCGTGAACTTATGAACATCATTTTTCACTTATAACTACGAGAATAGAGACTGGTATTATCTTATCTAAAAAAAGTTGGGCATTTAAAAGATTTTTTCTCATAAGCGCAATGGAAGAATAGGTACCAAATCAAGTTTCAAGTGATTGTTAGGGACATGTAATTTAAGCTGAAAGGGTATGTAGGTATTTGAAGTTTTGATGTAGTAATTAATACAATTGTCTACCTCTGTATTCATATTTGATCGTTAAACCAAGATTATATCTATAGGATCCAAGATATCGCGATTTTTTCCATTCATGAACGATTTTAATAGACATTTTATATCATATCTAATTTTTCTGGGTTTTTGGTTTTTAGTCGATAATTAAATATTACTTTTTATTCTTGAACCAAGGATTCGTTCATTTCATTCTTTAATCCATAGTTTTAAAAAAACTTAAAAGAGGCATTAATTTTATGTTGGAACATCACTGGACTATCGCCACAAAAATTTGTGTTTGTTTCATATCATTTATAAGCGTATACAAACAGAAGCTAAAAATGGAGAATATCTTGAAGTTACCGTTAAATTTTTTCTAAAATTTAGACCAAGAAAAAATGACTGTAAATGAATTGTCGATTAACAGAATATTTAGCAGTAAGCCACAGGTTTTCAAAGACCATAATGTAATATTAAATTGGCTAACATAATGACACTCCACCAAGAATTGCCTAAAACAGTATACATATTCGTTTAAATCGTGCATCGATCTCTATAACAACAGGAAACATAATAATAATCGGTCGTTTAGCATTTTAATAAGGGAATAGACATGGTTCTAATAGAAAGTGTGAAGGCATTTACAGTTTGTCGTTTTTCAGAACCCATCTCGTCGAAAACGTAACTGCTGTTTTAAGGTAATGACAATTTAACGAATAAATTAAACGGATTGTTATGCTAGACAGAGATAAATGAGTACATGGGTTGTATGCGTTTCAACGTGCTTAAAGAATTAAGGTGAAAGAGCGGGTGCAAAGTAGTCAAATATAAGAAGTATGAAAAGCGCACTTTCCCAACTTTTTTGTGATGAACTTATAATCGATTAAATAATAATTTCCAGGAAGTAAGACCAATAATGAATTTGTCGCAAAAAAGCCAAGAAGGAGGCACGAAGTACTCAGTCTCAGGTACTTGGGTAGAGAAAGTTTATTCGAGAAACTTATTGTGTTCGTTGGTCATTATATCATTCCTTTCCGATGGACTAGACAATGTAAGAGTTTTTGCAGAGGGCACCCGGTCAGCCCTTCCTCCAAAAGGAGTGGAAGCCTTAAATTTTAGCAGTGAAAATATTTTAATATTGATTCATCCTCGGATAATCCCGTATTTTGTTGCAGTTCACAGCTTTCAAAGCTTGAAAACACAAAGCACTCAATTGGCTAACTGGTGACCTAACACCCCCCGCCAGACGCCTTTTTAAGCGGCTGGCGGGGTAATATATAGTTGGAACTCCATCAGGATTCAGCTAAAACAGTGTACATGTTCCATTTATTGACCGCACTCGTGCAGTAGTTGATAATTCTTAAGCATTTCCTGAAGTTAAAGTATTAAATATAAATAAAAAATGTGACAACTGAATTTTGCATCTTGTCAGAAACTCAAATTTTCGGTATCAGGAACTCTGCGATAAAATAATCAGAGCGTTTTAAATAAAATTAACATATTATTATGGAAGGCAGACAGTGCTGTAGTTAGGAAAAAGATTTAGGCGGTGCTCACCAAAAATTGTCAACATCTGAGCATGTATTATACATCCGGCCGCGATTTAAATGTCAAACTCTAGCTCTTATATTAGTTCCAAGTTGTGCCACGAGATAACTCTGAACAAGCAAATAATCATTTCCGATTTCTTTTTGAAATCCATTGGAAAATTTACAGTAGGGCTACCTTTAGCAAATTTAAAAAGGTAGTTTAACCGGTGCCCATATAACGAGTTTGGATTTTAGGGGGTACGCCGTACCGGCCCAACTGGACAGCACTGAAGCCAGATGATACATTAGTATTTGAATGTGTTTTCACACGAGAATACGCCCGGATGGAATGGAGTGGTTGATTAAAAGAAAAATATTTAAAAAACGCCGTTTCCCCTCATTTTCGCGATGCACATGAAATTGATTTAATGGCGATTTCCGGGTAACAGGAGTAATAAAGACCCGTCTCCGTCACAACCACGCCAAGTAATAGCTGCATAATCCCAACAAAGCGTTGAGGAGAAAGTTTTACGGAGAAATGTATTGTGAATGGTCATTAGATAATTCCATTCCGATGATCAAAAGCAATTTACGAGTTTTTGCAGTGGGCACCCGTCCACCCCGACAATTGCAACTGGCCCGCTCTCTCTCCCCCATCAAGGGGCGGAAAACTTTCACCCCCAACCGCTCAATTAGATTGCGCAATCCCAAGAAACTTAATGTAATGTAAAGTCAGGTTTAAACATCGAAGATGACTATTACCGCAATAGTCAGTAAAAATAAAATAAACAAGATAATCAATACGCTTTATCCAAAAGAAGTATAGAAAGCTCCAGAAAGTTGAAAATTAGCTTTTCATCGCTCATAGTAAAGTATTGTTACCGAATAGTTTTGAAGTTTGAAGTGAATGTGGAGAGCAGAAAATAGGTGAGTTAGGATTGGCACGTAATATTAATATTTAAACTATTGCCCATGCTTTATTTTGCGAGTGATCACAAGTTTATTTTACACTTTATTGCATTTCATTGTATTTTTGAAAAATCTTTCAAAAATATTTATTCCCTACTTTTTAGCAGTGAGTCATGTAATTGATCAACCCAAAGCAGTTAAAGTAATTTCAGCCAAAGAATTTGCAACTAACGCCATCTATTGAGAACTTATAAAAATATCGTTCCATTTGGAAATTTAATTAATTAAAATTATAGAGCAAAATGGAACATAATTTTTAATGCCTGATTTTATTTTATTTTTAATTGTAATCAGAAGCAAGCAAGTGGGCAAAGTCGAAACTGCGTTCAAAGTTGAACTGCTTCTACTTCTCCAGTATATCGAAACAAAACTTCAATCGATTCGCGCACTTTTAGCTGTGAATTTAAGAGGCTTAATCATGAAGTGAGGGCCGTTTGGTCACAGGAAAAATTGAATGGCACTTTAGTTAGCTACAAACCTACTTCACTTCTCTACATAATCGTCGTTCACTTCTAAGCACGTTTCGTACCACTGCACCAGCTTATTTAACTCCTCTCCATAGAAGATCGCCGCCTGACAGTTGAACCAATAGACAATGACGTTCTTGTGTTCCTATTCGGCTTCGGAACGCTGTCCAATCCATGTCTAACCTTTTCTTCATGCATGACTGCAGGTCCATAAACTAGGCATAACTCCCGATGAATTTCAGCAGCCGAAAATCCTTTTGCATACATGAATCGTATGACAGAACGCAATTCACAGCTGGCGGGATAAACGATTGTCGCGGACATTATTATTAGCATACACGGACAAGCAAACGACTTCTGAAGCAAAATAATGCTGATGTACCTTGTCAATGAATCAATAGATAGCGTTGCAGGATTAAAATTGTGTTTTGAAGCGCAAATCTTTAAATATGAGCAAATGACCCTTACTTTTTTAATATGGCTAAACAAGGGTTAGCTTGAGATAAAATACAGCTTCGATCCATCGATACGATTCAAGAATTTCCAATACTCTCCATGAGGAAGAAATTTCCCCAGATTTCACCTAACTTGTACCCGTTGATATTCCTATATATTCATATTGATTTTTTTTCTCGGAGAGATTTCCTTGCTAAGGCATAATGTTCCAAGGTAAAGGGATAAAAAGTTTCCATCTTCAACGAAATATTGAGAGATGATGGCTTCTCAATCATTCGCTCATGTTGGAGCTATATTCCTATATATTCATATTGATGTTTTCTCGGAGAAATTTCCTTGCTAAGGCATAAAGTTCCAAGGGAAAAAAAATTTCAACGAAATATTGAGAGATGATGGCTTCTCAATCATTCGCTCATTCGCTCAAAGTTCCGCTGCTATTCACAACTTATACTAAATGGAGTATTTGTAAAGGTCAGAAGTGGGTAATTTATCATCGAAACTTTCCATTTATATTGAATCAATCTAGATGTGAAAATTTTTCTCATGCGCATTTGCAAATAATTTAAACCATGATAGTTTTTTTTTCAAATCGATAGTGAAGCACATTTCCACTCCAGTCTTTTGTGAGTTAGGATTTTCATAAATACGTTTGTCTTCTCTTTTTCATCCTTCGAAACTCGCCCTGAACTACGCATTGTAGGCCGTTCTCCTTGTCCATTATTCCTGCGACGATTGCATTCTTCAAACTATCGTGCCTCAAGACACTGTTAATCTGTCTCCTTCTCTGGGTGCTTAGAGGACTTTCTTCTATCACTCTTTTTAGGACACCCTTTATGCGATCTGTCTTGATTTATCAATTTGATTTTGTTCATTCTTTCACTCAAGATTTCAAAGAAGGACGAGAAGATCAAGTTGCGTTTCTAGAGGACGGCTCATACTCACTCAATGGGTCTATGTTGGACGTAATACTCGTTCACAATTCAGCGTTTCATCTTGAATTCAAGGTTTATTTGGTTTACCCTTGGACTATATCTACCTTTATATTTAATAAGATAATTTAAAGTAGGTATTAACTCAGCTTTATATTATTAGTGTTTCATCTTAAATTTGAGGTTTATTGGGTTTACTCTTGGACAAAATCTACCTGTATCTTTACTTAGACAGTTTTATCACGGTATTTTTATAAGAGATACATGAAAATGTTGGCAAAGGTATGTTACGTACAGATTTAAAATTTAAAGATTATAACGTGAATTTTCAGCGAGTAATTCGTCTCGAAAAAGAAATAATGAGCCGCTGAGTAGGAGTAATCTTCCGTTGGAAGGGTGATGATGATGGAGAGGACACATATCTCTATAAGCTGTGTATCAAATGGAAAATGAAGCAGGAGAAGTGTATGGAGGGAGTAAAATGGAGTTTATGACACCATAAATTGAGAGTTGGACCTTGGTTCTCACGCGCGAATGAGGAAGAAAGAGGATTTAAGACTCGCGGTTTGTTTGCGGAAAAGTAGGAAGCACATAGGGTTTATACAATCGTGTTACGAAAAAGTATATTTTATTTGGAAGGAAATATGATATTTCCACGTCCATTTTCTATACCGTGAACTATTGATTACATCGTGAGCTAGCCGCTATTTCACCTTCACCTCTCTATCACTTCCGCCTTTATGATCGAGTTGGGAGAGTTTTCTGCAGTAAAATATTCGCTCTCCCATACTTGCGGATTATCAGTAATATTTTATTGCAGTTGCTGGCAGCTTATTTGATCATTTTTTGTCTCTTCGGTAAATAATGAGAACCTTTAAAACAAATTAACAGAATTTAGATTAAAATATTATCAAGCTGCCAATTTTAATAAAAATAGAAAATAAGGGCTATGTAGATATCTTTGCGCTCATGTCATTTCTTCTCCGTCCTCTTGGGCTATAATAATACTTTGGAAATTCATTGATTCATTAAGGTGATTGCCTAGACGTATAAAACTTACTTTTTAAATTATATTACGGATATATGAATTGGTATTATTCAACTTGAGTCAGGAAAATCAGTAATGACTACAATTTCAAACAGCCGCCATCTGGAGACTTCCTCTCTAAATCTCTTTTCCCCTTTCGTAAATTACAAAAAGAGCGGATGAGACGATCATGAAAGTGAAATAATACGTTATAACTGAGTTTAATAATTAGTGTATTTTGCTGTTACTTATTTGTTGCACATTTTTTTAACCCTTTATTAATAAAGCCAATGTAAAAGGTTTCCTCGACTGTGTTTGGAATTGATGCAAATAAATTAATAATAACACAAAATAAAAATAAAGTTTTGTAAAAAAAGTTATTATCGCGAGCTAAAAAGAGTGCGAGTAAATGTTTGTTTAATCAATTTTTAAAATGAAATTTGATGTAAACAAATTTGTTGTTATGACTCACTATATTTCTCATTTCTTTCAACGGTCGAAGCGCCGCCATTCGATATTGGTGGCTATTTTTTGAACTAATCACCATTTTACTTAATTTTAAATTCTGAGTAACACTTTAGATGCAGTGAAAATCATAATAAAAGTGTTAAGTGCATTGTCAAATGGCTCTGAGTTATCCTGAAAATTTCAGCTTCATAAGTGGGTTAAAATTACGCTGCAAGATATGACCCGGACTAGATGGCAAACAACAATGCGGGATTATAAAACAGTTATGTTAACTTTCAGTCAAGAGCACTAACTATAATTAAGTGGGTTAAAGTTACGCTGCAAGATATGACCCGGACTAGATGACAAACAGCAATGCGAGATTATAAAACAGTTATGTTAACTATCAGTCAAGAGCACTAATTATAATTATTGTTTATTCCTCTTTGAAAATTGTATTGCTCTACCGTCAACTACGCGAGGGGTGACTTTTATAAAACAATTTCATGGAGCACATTTTTTGGCCGACCTCCATCCGTAATATTCGTGGTTACGGCGCTCAAGGGGATCACAGTACGGAAAAATAATCTAGTATTCTGCTCAATGAACCCACAGATGCCGGTTACATTTTCCACTCGCGATCGTAATCAGATAAGCCATCAGGGGTGAAAAAATAAAGCGGTGACCTTGCGATCTAATGCAGGATTAGACATAAGACGAATGAAGTGCGCAGACCACAAATGCACGACGGAAATTAACGCTGGGGTTGGAGGTTAATGTGGGTGGGGAGCTGTGAAAACAACTCGTAGCGTTGGAAACAAATGAGTAGTGAGAGCGCATTTCGCGCCCAGCCACCGAAAGGGTTAATTTATGCTCACATTAAATGTAAACAAAAGACGGCTCAAGGTAACCACGCAGTAGCCAAAAGCCAAGGCCAATATTGAAATCTAAAACTTCAATATTACAGTTATTATTGCATAAATGGGAAAGATCAAATTAAGTACTAATGAATATATTTTATTAAAAACTTGATAGTTCTCTTTCTTAGTGAATATTTCATTTAATGGAAGTAAAATTTCCAATCTAAATAAAATACATGTAAACAGTGCCTATCACCGAAGACAGCTAATCAAACATATCAGGAAAAATGTGATCTTTTTTGCCATTTCAATCTTGGCCCAATGAGCAGAATGCGAAAATCTCTCTTTTCTATACTTTCTATCAAGTTTTTTACTGCCCAACTATGCTTACAGTCTAATAAATCTGTAACTGGGTCCTGGGCACTCTAAAAATACATTATAAGACCGAAAGAACGTATTTTAATTTATAATATTTATAATATTATATAATATAATTAGGTGAAGGCTTTGCGATGTACGCATCCACCTATGGCCGTAAGCGATACTAACTATAGTAATTATGAAGGTGTATTTTTTGTCATCAGTTTTCATTCCCTACTTTTCCTTCACGTTAGAAAAAGCGAATTCAAAATATAACTAGAGATAGAATACGTAAATCGATTGGTGAGTAGGGTACATTGGAATGAGAAGACGCTTAATGCTTTGCTAGGATAGGATCAACTAAGTATTAATAAAAATGTTTTTGCTGATTAAAACGTAAAGCTTGCAAAAACAAATTCGGCTCTTTATAATTTGAATATTCTTGATTTGAAACGCATAGCAGATGTTTGAGTTTTTATTTTTATGAATATATAATGAAACATTTGTCAAAAAGTTTTCTAAATTACCCGTAAATATTGTATAGTTCTTCTGGACGGCTTTTCTGGGAAATATGAACGTAAACCATTCGTGATGCTTGACATATTTTTCAAAAATATTTGAGGATGAATGACACAAGTTTTCCAAATCATGAAAAAAATAGCCCTTTGTCTTTACTGTTTAAATTTTATGGAATGTAGTTGGCAATTTTTCATTTATTTCCTATGATATGATTTCATGGTTGGATAATTAAAAAACATCGGATTTTAATTATAAAAATACGTTGAAAACCAAAAACATTCACTGACAATTTCCAAGCTGTTAGAATAAACAATGGAAAGAAGGAATTATGAAAGTGAGAAATAATTTCCCAACGTCATTAGATACAGGCTTATCCTACATCACCTGTCAAGAATATTTATCCTCGAGTAGACGTATCTTTCGTGCTAGCGCGCTCGATCAAAACATAGCCTACTTCCAATAGTGCTAGGATTTGTTTGAGCATGGATATACGAAGTGCGGAAAATATGCGAGGCCCGAAGTAATTTTCCAACCATAAAACTGTCTCAGTATTACTCGCAACATTAGGTTGAGCGACGCAGGAATTATACGGTGGAGATCGATAAATACCTAGTGGGGAATTATGGGAAGGAGCGGCCTTCATTATCCCTTTGTGATAGCTAATGATTTGGCAAACAGTTGGGTATGCTGGAATTCTCGAAACTCTTTTCGCCAGGCATGTGCACTTTGACCAGCTCGCGCTGTTGAGATTGATATGACATTTACAGAAACAATGAAGATTGAAGCTCTTGTGGTATATTATCATGGGCCTTGGATAGCTTGAGACCTTTCTATATCTTTCTACACTTTACCTTTCATGACATATTGAACAGCTAGTGTATTTAATCATGGTTATCAAGATCATCTTTAATCTTCCTGGAATAAATTTCCCTTTTTCCACTAAGCCTCAAGAAAATACATTCGTCATCTTTTCATATAATTGAGTAGGTATTTCCATGAAGAGAAGATAAGCAATTATTTTACTCTTTATCTAGCTGGAATACACTGACAGAATCATGATATAAGTTCACTTTTCCTTTCTTATTGTGATGCGAGACATTTCTCTGTTATAATTGCAACGGACGTGTAGGTAATTGACTGAACTCACGAAGGTCTGGCCTAGAATACCCACTTGACCACTTCCTTTTACATCGAATAGCGTAACATTTAAATATGGCATGAATCCAACAAATATTATGCACAAGACCTTGCTTCAAACTCTCTGTTAGTTCCCACTAAGCACGAGACTTGATTTTTTTCCAAATTCCGAATCGCGAATGCCAAGATCGCATTGCTGCCGGAAATGTTTATGAGAAGAGAAAAAGAAAGAAAGTTGTGACTTTTCAAAATGCCATCGTATATCCTTATACATCTAGGAGCCAGTCTATGAACAAACCTGTTTAGGCCATCATCGCAGGCGACTTGAGATCTATCGCTTTTACGACATAATACTCTAGACGGCGACGGAATGATTGAATCTAGAAACTGAGGGCAAGGTGGCTGGGAAACACGAGATACGGAACATATCAATCAATCGTAGAAGAAGTCAATAATACCATTTGAATAAGAAAACAAATACAGGAAGAGGTGAAAGAATTCTGTTATTAGGGAACAAGAATAACCAGTGTTTGCAGAAGCAAAAAGAAATTAGCACCAAGATAGCCAAGATGAAGACAGAATTCCACGGAAAGAAGGATTCCTTGCTGTATTATTAATTCCTATGTCTAATATGTATTATAATTTTCTATAGTTACATTGTATTAACATGCAAATTATTACGTACTGTACATCAATGTTAGCAATGTGTATATCATATCAAGGTTGCGTCAACACAGGCGCCTACACTTTCGATGCAGCCTAGCTTGCAATCATGGCATGTATATCTTATTTCAATCCGTAGTAGTCATAAGCAATACATCTACCCCGCCACATATTGCAGGAAATTAAAGCACCTACGCAAGGAAGCAACTCATCAGAACTTTCTTTTGGAGTATGCTTCTCCATGGCTATGATGCACTAACGATAACTGCACTACAAAAATCAGGGGTGGAGGCATTCGAAATGTGGCATAACAGAATAATGATGAAAATCAAATGAATCGCCTGAGTGACAAGTGAAGAAGTCCTGAGAACAGTAGCCTTGTAGTAGATGAGCGTTAAAAAACTTTAAGGATAAGACGGAACAACTTGGTCTACCATGTCTGGAGGCATTCGGGCCCGATAAAAATAAATGGAACAGCAAATTAGTGTGAAATTTACTCAGGTTAATATATTTTTCGTGAATTTAAATAAATTTCGTAATGAATGTATCTAAGTTCCACAAAGTGACTCCTTTATTCCTCTCTGAAGTTTGTAAAATGATGATTTCCAAATGTATTTACTAAAAAATATTGGTTAAGGGCTCCATTAATCCAGGGGATCCATTAATTAGTTGAGGCGTTCAAGGGGGAAGTGGGTCCAGCCGAATCTCACCCAATCTCACGTGAGGGAGAGGGAGGATCATGGCAAGTATCACGTAATTTTTTCCGAAAGAAACAGTGTAAAATTGCGATCTCAGTAATCTTAAATACTAGTCTTAACTAATATTAAACAAAAATAATTTAAAAAAATGTTTTTTTTAATAAATCGAATACATTGAAGCATAGATTAACGTATTCACACTGAAAATATGCATTTGAACAACATCACGAGAGATTAGAGGGAGGGGGTCGACCCCAATCTCACGATATGCCTTTAACCCGTTAACGCCTAGCGGTACCAAATGGTACCGGCTGGTAGTGCAGCGCTAAACGTAACTTTTTTGTCCTTCATCGTAATTTATAAGGGTTTTCGAGAGTTTATATATTGATAAGAATATTTTTAATGACATTTTTCCGAAAAGTTTGGTATTTTAAAGCCGTAATTTACGCATTTAGAGCCGTTTGAAATTTGTAAATTATCAACCAGCCCAAAAGAACGGAATTTTTTTGACCAAGCATTTCGATTTTCTTTACTTACGCCTTAAATACTGTTAATACAAAGAGGTTTTATTATGAAATTATGGTTTTTATAACATGTACATCTCATATGAAGTATGGTTATTTGGCGTGAGCCTAATATTTAGGAAGCAATGATGCAAAACATTTTAGCGGTACACCATGGTACCGCTATAAGTGGTAACTTATACCGGTACCATAAGGCTATTTCGAAAGAAACAGTGTAAAATTGCGATCTCAGTACTCAGATCTCAGTCAGGCTATACCGGTACTATTAGTGGTGAAAGAATAAATTGTGTGCCTAATGAATCCGAATGTCATTGATATTTAGATACATGATCACCACAAAAATCGCATAAACTTTTTAATACAGGCGTTACACGGTTAAGGCCCCCCTATCTGGCCAATCACTTCAGCTCTCATCACACTGAGCGCCCGCAGCGAATTGTGACACGACGCCTCAACACCCCTCAGTTTCGAACTGAGACCTATCGGCAATCTTTCCAATTCTCTACGGCTTATTTATGGAACGAGCTCCCTGTCGACATCTACAACTCGCATACACTAGGTTCCTTTAAACGCCGTCTCTTCCAGCATCTCTTCCGGTTGGAGTCAACATCTCTTTAGCCGTATGCAGCTGACCACTATATGGTAGTGAAGGCTATTCGAGTTCTCCACCGGGTAATCTCCTTCATGGCTTCCGACGTTTCGGGGTACGAGTCGTACTCCATCTTCAGGGCTGAGTGACTCACACACCCTCAGCCCTGAAGATGGAGTACGACTCGTACACCGAAACGTCGGCAGCCATGAAGGAGATTACCCGGTGGAGAACTCGAATAGCCTTCACTACCAGCATACGCCGGGAAAGCAATTTATCTTTTTTGACCACTATATGTTTACCCTTTTCTTCGACATCAATTGTGATTTAAATGCTTATTAATGCTATTCATGGTTAATTTTTGTTTGAAAAAACTTATTAACTTTGTACAACATAATGTACATAAATAAAACTTATCTTATCTTATCTTAAGGGGGAGGGAGGGTACAAAAATCGCCAAAATCACCTCACGTAATTAATGGACTCAGAGAATCCGACTTTTTTTTAATGTCTAGTAAAGGGAGTGCGATGGGAAGAGCATTATTTGAAATTTTCATGTAAATTATTTTTCCTCCGTTAATCGATGGAAATAAAATTAAAACACGAAGCTCTCGTTTCACCCCGAAACTTATTTTGGAGATTTTTGAACCCCCCGACCCCCTGAAGTCACTTAAAAAACGGTTCTTAACGGAATATCTGGTATATGTTCCGTAGAATACTTTTTTCATTTTAAATTCGTCTGTTGGGATCAATATAGGTCTAATCTACCCTCGATGATGTTGAAGTTATTTCGGGTTTCCCACCGGTTAAGGTTCTCCATCTCTGCCGACGTTTCGATGGCCGTGTCGTCCATCGTCATCAGGGCTTGTCTTTGCGTTGAGTGATCCCACTTATCGAAACGTCGGCAGAGATGGAGAACCTTATCCGGTGGGAAACCCGAAATAACTTCAACAACATCATACGCCGAGAAAACCTCAGATCTTTCTTTACCCTCGATGAATTTATATTGGGTTTTAGAACGGTTTAGATTTCTTATTTCTGCCGACGATTCAATGTCTGAAATTTTCATGAAAAGTAGGTACTTATCCTTTGTTAATCGATTGGAATCAAATGAAAACACTAAGCTGACGGTTCCCCCGCAACTTTCCATTTTCGTGTTCCACATTCTCGTTTGGGCGGACTGCCTCACTTCCTGCTTTGCCTGAAGACGGTCATTTCAACCCTTTGACGCAATTCCGTCTGATCCATTCCGGTTTCGTTCGAGACTTTTTCCGAGAGCTGTGAATATATATCAGACGAGCGTTCACTTCCAGATCGAACGGGGAAACTTTGAAGTAGCAATATCCCTCACTAAGTCCGTGATGAACAGCCGAAACTGCCCCTTACATATCGAACTCCTTCTACGTAATCGGCTGAATGAACGGAAAGTCTCCACTGGTGAGAAGGATCTTTTTTTATAATTTTTTTCAAACCGGTCTGCTAGCCTGAGTCCTTTTGGACATTTACCAAGGCGATACACCCGGCGAGCAGCGCATGCCGTGAAGATAACGACCTTGGATCTCGCCTGGATCCACCGAAGAAAGAATGTACTCAGAATCCACTGGCTTCGTGGTCACTGAGAAATTGGTCCTTCATGGGAGCCACGGGATACCTTGCTGTACACAGTATAAACGGGATACTCGATGTTTTTCATCATTCTTTTTCATTTGGCGCATGGCAGCTGGCATCAATGTAGAATAAGATAAAAGGACACCTACTCGACGTTTCATGTTATCGAATATCTTCTTACGTTTAGTTAATTTAGTTTCTTTTTATTTCTTACATTTAGTTAAGTCATTCTTAATTAGAAGTAATATATTTTGCGTTAAACCAACCTTCGGATTAAAGATGAATGATGACCATCATTATTTTACTTTTCCTGCTTTATTTTGACCATTTCGATCTTTTAAATTCAGTTAAAAATCGATATGTATATTGAGTACTAATTGCTAACAACGTTTTCCGTATATATATAGTCCCTTTGAGTTTATAATTTTGTGGTTTTTTGTGGTATTATTATTATATGTGGTTACATGCCAAATGGGCCCTAAAAAGGGTTTACATATACACACGAAATTTCTGTATTCAACATATTTCTATGTGGTTTAATTGTTCGCATTATAATGGTTCAAATCAAATGTTGTCTGTAATTTTTAATTGCTATATGCATCATGAGGAATATAAAAGAGAAAAAAATCGTATATGTGAATAGATTAGCTGATAGGAAAGCGGAGTGGTAATCTTCGTCAAACCAATCTTAGGATTGATGGCTTGTGATGGCGATCGTTATTTTAAGATTCCTGGAGATCAGGCGCAAATTAATTGAAGATGATGATAAATCATTGAAACCCGGGTCGCGCTCTGATAAAAAATAAGTGATATAAGTGATTTTTCTGATATCCAAGAAACTTATAATGAAATACCACAAAGTTAACAAAAGTTAGTGCATTTTGATCGTTATTTTACCATTCATGTCTCAATTTGGAAATTTTAATATTTATCGGAATGAATTTAAATGGATATATAATATCACAGAGATAGGTAGATACCTAGGAAGGATTTTATACTTTCTCGAGGAACTACTGCGATGATTTTTGGGCGAAAAGGATTCCTGTTTTTGCTGAAGTTTCTACGGATTTAAACTGATATCTATTGCCAGTTACTAAAAAGGCTTTCCCTATTATGCGTTCCTTTTATCATATAGCTACGTGTTTACATTATATGTCATTATATTACTCCACTCCCAATCTTTTCAGGAATTCTTATTTAGATTTTGTAGAATAAAGATATCTTCTAAGGCAATGAACACGGAGCGACCTTGCGATAGCGACCTTGAGTTGCACTTGGTATCAGGGTCCAACAGACAGAGAGAAATCGCAGCGTCTCTTAGCTCTGAAGTCACTTAATAAACGGTTCTTCTAGACGCCACGGAATATCCTTGATGAATTTATCTTGGGCTTTTGATCGGTTTTGCTTTCTTGTTTCTGCCGACATTTCAATAGGTTACTTTTCCATCGTCCTCAGGGCTGGTTGGCCCATAGAAACTTCAACAGAAACAGGAATCATTTTCGCCCAAAAATCATCGCAGTAGTTCTTCGAGAAAGTATAAAATCCTTCCTAGGTATCTACCTATCTCTGTGATATTATATATTTTTCAGTTTTTCACCCGCTATTCTGTCATATTTTCGCCATTCCTACCAATTAAATCGAGTTAGAACTATTATACGAGCGTTAATCACCAGAAAGAATTTCACTATAATTTTCCCGAACAAGCATAATATTTCATGGATTTATCAGTTTGTTACGAATAATTTTGCAATGTCTCCAATCTTAAGTGGAATTTTTACTCATATTTTGCTGATGAAGCGTGTTTATACAAGCTTATAAATTGATTTTAATTTTAATCCCCACAAAGTTTTTACATCTACCTACTTTCATACAGGAACTTTCTTTATTAAACATATTGCTACGTGGCTTTATTTATCGCATTATTTTGCTTGACGTCCAATATTTTCTGTAATATTTACTTGCTAAATTGGTGCATTTAGGAAATATTTTTGTTTTCTTTCATTCATCTCATCCATAAGTGCATATCTTACTTCGAATTCTCATTCTTTTAAGTCTCACGAAAAGCTGATAATATTTAACGATGGAGATGGCAGAAATAGGTATGTCCCTGAGTGTCGTCTGCCATGAAGACCTTGAATTTCCACCTGAGTCGTCGCAGGCGGAGAAACCGCAGCATCCATTGCCTCCATGGTAACTTAAAATGCGGTCGCGAAGGAATACCAATCCATGTTCCGCACTGTCCTGTTTCCTATTGGGTTTACAAGTCCTGGCAATCAATGTACCAACATTCTTGATCTTTCATGCTTAATTATTATTTTTAATGCTTCCTAAATAATATCAATGTACCAACTTACTTAAATATATTTTATTACGAATAGCATCAACAAATAAAAAAAAATATTTCGTATCTTCTTCCACATGCGTCCATCCATACATTTCTTCATCAACAAATTATTTCGTAGCATCAACAAATAACATAAATGACTGTTAGAAAGTTCGTGTATTTAAGTATATGTAAGTCCTATTTAGTGATATTAGATCAACTTTATGCTTTTCTAAACGCACCTCATCAAGTAACATAATTGACTATGCAATATGATTGCCATGAATGGTATCCGCTTAATTCGTTTTCGATATATGGTAATTGTAGGAAGAATATTGAGCTAATATGTGCCGATAGAATATATTGATGTCAATAGTGTAATGAGTTCATGAAACAATTAATCATTGATTAACTTTTATCGATAAATTAAGTGTAGAATGTGGCATATTTTTTTCGACATTGCACGAATCAGGACCATTTTTTTCAACGCTGATATTTTCAAGTGAAATATTACATCCATTTATTAAAGGGTGAAAGTTTCTGCCAATTTTCTCATGAAAGTGGAAAAAAAATTAGAAAGTATTAAACTTTCGGAGAAAGATCTCGCATTAAACATCCGAGCATTATACGGTGACCGGTTCTCGCTTTGATAAGGACGGTGTGATACCCACTACTGCCGGAAACGGGTTCTATTGGGTTGGCGAGAAGGAATTTATTTTGGTGAATGACCTTTGGGTTACACTAGGTCGTGGTTTCTGAGAATATTTCCGAATAAAGAACTGAGATGAGGGAGCGCTTGATAAATTAGGCAGCTGATGAAATAATTCACGTGAACGAGAAAAAGGGAAGTCATGAGATTGCCAAGTTTTTTTGTCCGTCGTAAACACTCTTTACCGGTTTCATTTTGGAGTTGGTAATTCATTTTCCAAAAGATGTAAAAAAACGTTCATTGAGCGTTATTGTGAACGATCAAATACGTATAGTGAAAGCTCAAATTGCATTTTCATTAATCGGAAATGATAGCAATCGGATAAATTGAAAATTTCAAGAATTTTCAGCTTTGACGATTCATGCCTGAACTGTTTTTAGATGAAGAACTATTAAGTCACGAAGATAACATTATAAAATAATTCTTCCGGAATAATTCCCATTTGAACTACTTTAAAAAATTACATTTAATCGGAACTTCGTTCTGTCGTAATCCGTAGGAGTTTTTCCTCTTGTGCATTTTTATAGCAGTCTTCAAATTTTCAACATTTTCTTATACTTAATTTCAAAAATTTCTTTTTCAAGAATTTTAGTCATTGTCAGTTTATCCTCCTCTTCTGTGTAAAATGGAAAAAGTTAAAAATTCTTTCAGGCTAAGGATAGTCGATTCCACCTTTGTAGTCGAATATTTTAAATTACCTACTTCATGAATAGTTCAAAACGGAAAATAATCAATCAATCAGACAAATTGTGAGCCAATATATTTTGATTGTCAACTATTTTCGGACAAGAAGATGTATTAAATCCAATACCATGTATGTATTTGGGGATAACGAGCTGCAGCCAGTAAATATTTATATATTTCATTGATAGATAAAAATTATATAGTTACTTGCTGCGTTTATTAAACTATATCTGTATTTCATCGTAGTTTACTGAAGAAATATAATGATATAATGCATCTATCTAATTAAAAAGTAACTATAGCGTTATGTTAAATCACTGGAAAAAATATCACATTTTGTCATGTTGTCGATAATCTAAAATACATAAATATATTTCCGAATTAGCAGTTACAAAAATTAGCAGGCACTGTAGGTACTCACTTTTCCGGGAAAGACTTCCGCTAAGGAGTCAGGCTACGTAGATAAGGTACTGATGGAAACAAAGCTCTTGTAAGAGACCTCTTCCGTTATAGGGGGTAGGTATTCTAGTTTCCCCTCTGTAATTGGAATTTGTTCGTAAGAATAAATGCTGATGAGAGGAAAATCAGTTTAAAACTTCCATTGAAACCTTCAAACAAATACCTCAAATATAATAGTTTGAAAAGGAAATCACATAGATATAAAATTTGAAAGAGATTTCAAAATTTTACATCCTTGTTATCAAATTCTCATGCTGAGTTTCGTCAGGATGAATATGATAATGATGTCTGGTTTGGTTCTTCGTTGAAAGGTTTCCGCTCAATCAATTTCTAAATGCCTCGAATTTGTATCAAATGCTGATCAAATTTTCATGAAAATTTATTGGATAACTAAAGCGGAACGAAATGTGAGCGAAATAGTAGTTTCGGCAAGGTTCCGCAAATAACGTTTTACTCCCGTATTCGCTGATTTGGAGCAGAGTAATCACAATCGTGTTATTCATACCGCGACAATCTACAATTCACATCAGTCGTATTTTAGCGAAGGTTTTTTATGCATAAAAAAGCGAAAGAGAGAGGCTCCTTTGCACCCACCTCGAATACGCGGAAAGCAGATGGGAATCGGCGCAGAAAGATTTTATCCGTGAACTTAATGAAATACGCAATTAATCAAAAAAAATTCCGCTAGTGTACCGTGGGCTCTGCACTGATTTTGCACGAATTACACTTGGAACCGCTCGAGAATCGCTGCCTGCGTGCCAGACTTAGTTTGCGTGAGCAAGTAAGATCCGATAACTTACGGAACGACACGAAGAACATTATATGTTTCAGACGCACCTCACTTAGTTTTTTATGCACCTCGTTATGATTATATTAGCACCTCAAAGTGTTTAGAGGTCCGACAGAGGTGATAAATTAATAATTATAATCAATCGTCTTTATTCGTCGAGATTGGTACAAACAAGTCCCATCTTACATCTAACCCCTCGTCATATATTAAGTATTTGCAGAGGAATACGTTGTCAAGTTACTTTTGGAATAAAAGCTAGTCAAATTAGAACAAATTACACGTAGAAGTATGCTTTTAAAAAGCAACATGAAAAATGCAAAGTGAACAATGTCACATTTGCTTAAGAGGAATATTTTACCGAATGAATAGGTATAGAAATTCATTTTGCCTATGAATAATAAAGAACTGCAATAAACACTTGATGGAACTCAATACGCGCTTTTACTTTTATTTTTTGTTTACGGCCGCTACCCTATCACCTCCCCAACACGCCCACAACCATTCCCCATCCCCGAAGCAAATTTCTGACTACTTGCCTGCCCCTCGCCCGTTATGGCGCCTTGCGGTGTAGTGTGCAGGTATTTCGCTCTTGGTGTGTGAATTACGTGAGTGGATGAGTTGGCTGTATTGCTATAAACCTAGCAGTTTGTTTGGCTTTTAAAAAATCGATGAATCTGAAGTCTGGAAAAGTCTATTCACCGGACCTTTACGAATGACTTTCTCCCGCTGAGATATTTCCGACTTGATCCGATCTGCCAATCCGGTTTCTTCCTCCTCAATCATACCAGTTAATTAATTCCTCACGATCTACCCGGAAAGGAGAGGAAATTCTGGAAACCGGACTAGAGAACTCGAAATTTTGATACTGCTCAAAAAAGGTGGGGAAAAAATTTGAAGAATAGGAGAAGGAATGCAGTATGCATTAGGTGTGCGATAAAAGTAATGAGACTGGCAACACTACAGGCGATCTGGCAATATTTTGTCAACAGGTCTGTGATACGCCGATTTGTTCATCCCTTACACTTCCGTCGTCCGAGTTTCAACTCCATATAGCTAACACATTATTCTTGACAACAGCATCAGTGAAGTTGTGTTTTTGTTGTGTGTTACAAACATAGAGCATCGGAATTTAGAGCAACGCCGTGCGATAAAATTTTGTGTTAAACTTGGTGAATCCGCGAGTGTGACTGTTGATTAGTTGAAACTGGCCTATGGGGAACATAGATTATCAAGAACACAAGCTTTTTGCTGGCACAAATCATATTTGGAAGGCCGATAACATGGTGAAGATGAACCTCGCTCAGCAGGGGCGGATCCAGGATTTCTTTCTGGGGGGGGGGGGGGCACAAGCAAGGCTGTATCCAGGATTTTGTTCTGGGAGGGGCACAAGGACACCTCATAATAGAAAACGAATGCAATGATAATGGGACCGTATTAAAAATTTTGCTTATATTTAAGGGTCTGGGGGGGCACGTGCCCCCGTGCCCCCACCCTAGATCCGCCTATGTCGCTCAGGGAGACCTTCAAATTCAAAGACTTACGAAAACGTTGAACATGTGAGGGCACTTGTGAGATCAGGCCGTCGCGACGATCGTTTTGCAACAAAAATGATGAGCGAACTGTCAAATTTGAAAACTTTCAACTTGAATCAAATTGTGACAGACGATTTAAGCATACGAAAGATTTGTGCTGAGAGTGATTCGTGTGAGACAATACATTGCAGACAAGTGGATGCTCCACCATCACAATGCCCGGTCTCACAGGGTCATTTCCATTGGTGAATTTTTGACCTCCAAACGCATTACTGGTGTTCCTCAACCGCAGAGCTCACCTGATTTTAGCCCGAGTGACTTTTTTCTTTCATCGAAAATCAAACATTTCCTAAAAAAGGACGTCATTTTGGAAGCCTGGAGAACATTCGGAAGACTTTGACCGACCCGTTAAAAGCCTTGCCAATGCAAGACTTCCAGCGCTGGGAGCGGTGGGAACAACGACTCTGCCGGTGTATAGCTTCCCCAAAGAACTACGTTGAAGGGAATGTCATTTTACATGACATTGTTGTTTGCAAAAAATAAAAACTTTAGTTAGTACAAAATCAGTCTTATTACTTTTCTAACACACCTCATTTTTTCTTTATGAAAAAATGTACTAAATTTTTGTGCGGCATAAATCCGCTAAATAAACTGTTTTATTGAATGAAAATTATATAAGATATCTAATTGATAGCCGTGCATTATGTTGAAGAAACCTTGTAGTGCTTGTTTATGGTGATGAAATTAAATGAGTACATATTAGAATCAAAATAATTTCAATTTTTTCCCAATGATTCTGTGGCAAGTGTACTATTTTCTGGAAGCTTTCCCTTTGTGTCTGAATAACTTTTGGCTTTTCAATTAATTATTTCCGAATAAAATCTTTTAGTGGAGATAGTTACAGGAAGAAGGAATGGAAAATACTATTATCTTGACAATTTCTTTCTATGCCAAATAATTCGCTTTTGTCACATTTAACTTATATTTTGCTAAAATATTTACGCAGGAAAATTATGCTGGAATGACCTACTTTGAGAAGTATTCATATGTAAATGGCTGAATTAGCTAATTACTCTTTATTCTTACGTGTCTTCGGATTTCACCTGTCACTCGCAAACAATGGTGATTTCATTTGCCTCTGAAGTGTGTCCAACAACGAAATTAGTGACTCATCAGAAAATACGAGGGTCACAGCCTGGGGGATGATGACTGGGTCTGTAGGAGCGAATTTGTACGCTGAGGAAGAACAGAGGAGTGTCTCTGAAATATAGGTCAGGGAATACCAGTACTAAAATAACTTCATATGGGACAAATAGTAGAGTATTTGTGTATCTAACTCGTTCCAGGGCTATCTAACCTCGGCTACTTGGTCCTTAACATCTCTTGAGACCATTTCGTACGGGGCTCGTAATTACGCATGAATTAATAATGTCATTATGGCGTGAAATTGCGCAAATGCACTAACAAATTTTGAACTGGGTCTATTTTTCCATTTCATGTCCATGCAATCTTGCAATTCACGGCTTTACACGCGCCTTCGTACAGTGGTGGATCCAGGATGGGGACAAGGGGGGGCTTAGTCGGGCGAAGTGGTGGTAGTCTCCCAGAAGTAGTGGTGATTCGAAAAAAATTACAGTTCTATCCAATGCAAATTGAATACCTAAGGAGGGGGCTATAGCCCCCTTAGAGATGTGCACTCCACAGATTCATATATCCCCCCTTGATCCGCCATAGATGCCCCACAGATCGGCCACTGCCTTCGTACATACGTCAAATTGTGCAATTACGTTCCCTGTGTAAAACGGCCTTTACGCATTCACGTAAAATTGCAAAGGTGGCAATGGACAGCCTTGTGCCATACCTCGCCCTGCGCATGTTACCCTGATCCTCCGCGAGTTCTGTAAAATCAGAACCAAACTATAAATCTCAAGAACGTGTGGAAATCGTCTACTTATTGTACTGAACCCATCATTCGAATACGTCCGGTATTTAAATATGGCACTCATTCCAATAATTTGTCACTAAATATTCTACTCGAACGATCCACCTCGATTAGGATGGGCCAGAACCAGCCGAAGATGTTGATGAGTAGCGTTCCTCAGCGTCGAGGCCGAGCAAGGGCCTTCGAAGACCAAGATGAGATGAGTCGCGGAGGAATATAAAAAAACACCGCGGGTGCCTCCTATAAAACATATTCTCAGAGACATGGACACTGGCTCCCAGTAATCCGTCATATGCCTGAATGGACGTGACACCCAAGGCTATATGTCTGGCGGGTTAAGGCTCAGAGGAATACGTTCGTCGAGAAAATATTCAGGCCATTAATTAGTCCCTGAAGGTTCGATTATGATCATATCTTATGGTGGTCACTGAAGGTACGAGGTAGAATCACTGGGTTATCAAGGCTAGTTTCAAGCCTTTAAATATTACGATAGTTACACCATTTATTGAAAAATTAAATTTCATATCTGCTATCCCAATTCCGCTAAATTTCCCAAAATTACTCATTATCACTGGCAATGGGGCTGGCTGGCTTGTCAAGACAATTATTTTTTTTAGAGATAGACCGTTATGTACATCAAAATTGTAAATCGTTGGGCAAAAAAATGGCTTATTCAATTTTAAAAAAGGTAAATAGATAAAATAAGAGGAAAAATGAAAACCTTTTCTTTACCCAAACTCAATTTTAAAGCACATTTTCATGGGTATTAAAAAAAAGCTTTTTGCTGTCTTTGAAAATAGCTAAGTAACATTTTTTACCACCGATAATTATATTAGTTCCATTTACATACTTTGGATCTGCATGAAATACTATTTAACAGGTTAAGTATCAAACATGAACTCGTAGATACATTCGATACGTACGTATTCGTTTGCCATTCCCGTATTAATACTGTTTACTAGCATAAAATATTAATAACTAGAATTAGGGCAATATATTTTGATATTATGATATCTTTCACGATAACCGCTTCGCGCGTGTAATTCCATGGTAAAAATCTTTCTGTGTCGTAGTGAAGAACAATAAGAAGTCATCCTAGTGACCGAGTCACATCCATAGCCGGGCTGAATACTATGGTATGTGTATAATGATCTTAACGTGGCGCTATGTTTTACGGCTAGTATTTTTTATGCTGCGTGGTGACTTTTTCGGATGTCGTAATGAAAAAGTTGACAAAATGTCATCAAAATGAAATATGGAAGGAGAGTAATATCAAAATAAAGATTTGATATTTTAGTCCGAAGTTAGCACTCCGGACATTGACTGAATTCCTCGCCGATTTCTTGATTTGAAAGGGGTGAATGTGGAACTAGAAAAATGACTTAAAACAGGCTATTTTGCTCCTAAAAATTTCTGGACCCGCTGCCAGTGATACGTCAACATAGATCCGAAGCTTCATCACAAGCACGTAGCCTTTTGAAATTTATTTCTTGCCATCATTTTCTTTAAATTGGGTTTGAACAAAAATAGTTCGTGGTTGCGCTCTCTTTCATTAATTTCGAAACTCAGTCGAGGTAAGAATCGTTATGTTATATTTCGGAATGGGAAGAAAAGAATCGAATGAAACTTCGTGACAGTGACGGGCGAAGAATGAAACATTGTGGGTGAACCGATTGAAGGTCCTTACGACTCGAAAACTCAAAAACGCAACGTCATAAAGAACGAAGGGAAAGTGAACCTGAATCTCTCTTGGAGTCGAAATCCAAAGCCCGTGGTCCAAATACGTAATTGGAGATTTAGATACAGATTCCTTGTGCGTAACCCAATTTTACACCTTTGTGCAGAGCCTGGTCCAAAGAATAAAGGGGAAATTTGACTGGTAGAGTATTTACTCACTCCAACTCTCATTCTGTTGTTCATTTGGCAAAAAAATTTGTGTTCTCATTTCACTGGAAAGATACTTATGTGAAAAGGTTAAGATGCCTTATCTAGGGCCATTTTTCGACGGTTCACAGCCAAATGTTTTGCAAAGTAAACAAAATTGTTTTTTTTATGCAAGAAACACTGTTCAAACACGTCCGTGATCGTAATAATTATGTAAAAAGAGTTAAGATGCGTTATCTGGGGCCAGTTTCTGGCGGTCCACAGGAAAAATTTTGGCAAGTTACGAAAATAGTTATTTTTACGGCATAAACACCGTTCAACGACGTTTTTGATCGCAATAATTGCATAAAAAGGTTAAGATGTCTTATCTGTGGCCATTTTCCGAAGGTCCACCACTACATTTTTGTAGGAAAGTTAACAAGATCGTTATTTATTGTCGCAGAAACACAGTTCTTAGACGTACTTGAGCGTACGACTGGCGGTAACATGATGATTCAAAGAATCATTTTTGTGGCATGTTGCAGTAGCAAAAGTTAATATTTCAGTCAGAACGGTCAGTTTTGGGGAGGGAGCTCCCCGCTCGGAGGGTCGAGGAAAGAGGCCAGCGAGGGTGAGCGACTGGAGGAAAAGGTTACGTAGTAGCGACCCTTCTGAGGGTGCACCACGCTCACATAACCTAGACATGGCCTCATATAATGCGCATTAACCATGTAAAAGTATAGGGAATGAAAAAGGTGTGGTACTTCCGTGTTTGGGCAGACTATAGCGTAGACATTTCCCTCTTAGTGCGTTACGAACATGAATGCGTGGTTAACTTGCGTGGATGACTTGTTTGCATTGATAATAACCCGGTGGTATGTTAGGCCTTTAAATTCCATTAAATTATGGAATATCAATGCAAGCATATTTCACTCAAAAAATAATTCTACTAAAATAAAAGGAGCGAAGAGTGTGATACTTCAATTAAAGCATGCAATATTAATGAAATTATAATGCCATAATTTCCATCTTTATATTCCATTTCCATCTTTCCATAGTTATACCATTAGGGTAGATTTTAACAAGAGTTAGTTTCGGTCTCTGCGCATGAAAACATATAATATAGGCTATCCGAGAGAGATCTCAGGGCCTTTCGTCCTGTGATCTTCGCTTTAATGACATTTCTCCTCACTTAGTCCTTGCTCGTCAAATCCTGGCTCCAATCACGGCCGTTTCCTCACCCCTCTCTTTGCTGATTCAAAATATTAATGCGGATAAAACCTGATTAATCGTTGACAGGGGCAGATTAAGGTCGTTGTTTGGTGGGGGATTCATTAATTACCGTGACGCCTTGGTGGCATTCAATACCTCCCATTGAAAATTCGACCGAGGTCTGATATGCATTGACAGGTGGCCTTTTATATATTCATCAACTGTTTCAAACACTGTTAACACTAAAATGCCGGGAAAATGGCATACCCCAAGAATGCCGGGAGGGTGTCATTATGACACCCATGTTCTTATAGCCGTGTAATGTTGCAGATTATATTTTTTTCTTAGTCGCTAGTGTTAAAGCGTCATCTTAATTGTAATACTTGTTTTTGGCTCATCAATATTTTCAAAAAAATAATGTTTTTTGTGTGTCGTGGTGTGTAGTGTATATAAAAGTGTGTAGTGTAAAAAAAATAAGTGTCGTCGCGGTAAAATTTGGCTGGTTCCATGGAAAATCATTCGCAAGTAGAGCGGAATATAACTATCTCACGAGCTAATAAATTTTCGAAAAAATAATGAACAGCTGATATTTATTGAAATTATGTAAAAAAATAAACAATCATGAAGGTAATATACTATTCTAAAATACTAATTTGGCTAGTAATCATCAAACTGCATCCCACGAAGCACCTAAACCGAACGAGGAAATGATAAAATATACTGGGTGTCAAAATGACACCCTTCGGTATTCTAGTGTTAAGCCAGTGAAATGAAAACTTATTTCATGGAGCCACCTTAAAAGTCACCATCTCTTCAATTTGTTCAGACTTACTAGGGATTCAAGGGAGCGGTTAAACCTCCACTGATCGTTGAAGAAGATATCTAAAGATGATGAATAACATTGAAATAAGAATGATAATCCTGCGGACGAGATATCAAGATACATCTACATAATACCCCGCAAGCCGCCTAAAAGGCCTGTGGCAGGGGGTGTTAGGACACCAGCCGTTTACAGCTATTAAAAAATAAAAGAAGTGCTCTAACGAGGTTGGGACAAGCGTTTATTAAAGTCCTTTATTGTTCGGGGGAAAAACGAATTCCCATATCTATCCGTTCGGCAAAAAATCTCTCTTAATTTATCGCTTCTGTCGGACCTGGAAATATAGTGTGGCTCTAAGATTATGTTCTCTGTGTCGCTCTTAAAGATATCCATTCTTAATTGTTCAAGCAATCTAAGCCTCGCGTGCAGCCTCCGAGTCTCCAACGGCTCCCAGCCTAATTCGCTTAACATCTGGGTAACACTGTCTGTACGCCTGTAGCGGTTTTTGACGAAACGCGCAGCCTTCCTTTGTATCTTATTCAGTTCGCGGATTAAGTCTTTCTGCACTGGATCCCATACACTCGCTGCATATTCAAGGTGCGGTCGGACGAGAGCGAAATAGCACCTTTCTTTTACTTTCTCATCCGATAGCAGGGAAACAACCCAACTCAATTTCAATGCAGTGTGGCACTTAGCTATTATTAAGTATGCAGTTTCGGCGCAATTCGGTGGAAATCTTTGATATTTAACATTGTGAAAGAAATCGTCTGTTTCCACACGTTCCACATTTCCACAATGGGTCGGTAGAAATAAAGAAGTGTGGAAATAGACAAGTGCTTTAATTGAAAAGTTGAAAGTTGCCTCAAAAAGTTCTTAGACGAGCGAAATTAACAGCCAGCGAGATAACTTTGAGGAATTTCTTTATTGATCTCGACCATTCCGAGTTATTTTTTTAAGGTTACAGAACTATAGATCTCAATTTTTTTGCTGCTAAGCATTTCACTTCAAACTTCGCTAATTTTTTCTGTGAACTGGTATTTCCTGTCATTTCATTGGACAAGATAAATCTCTCATAACCTTAATTCCTTGCCATATCTCTACTTATCCGATTTCATAAAACCATTTATCAATGGACAGTTCATCAATTTTTTTTAAAAACGTTGATAATGGAGTTTTGCGTATAGATATTATTTAATATTTTTTTTAAATATTTTTTTGTTTTTCGATCTTTCGCCTGATTCTCGAGGTATTCGTGATGAAAAATCACCGGCGTAAACCTTTCGCAGCTTAGTTGATGACATCAAGAGATTTTGCCGAGCGCAAGGGATGTATTGGGGAGGCCCCATGCCTTCCCACAAAAGGATGATTTTTGTTGCCAATCCGGTCGCTTTTTCATCGGTGTTCAAAAATGTCCACAGCGCAGCAATGAGTGCAGTTTGCAGTATTGTATTTGCAATTGCGAGGATAGACATTGAAAAGTTGTAAATTATATGGATTTTTTTAATTAAACTTATAAGTTTGGGTTAAAATCTCTAGTAATTGCTTACTATTCTGTGAAACTCGGGTCGCTTTGCCTGTCGGCGACGCAAGTGGCGACTTTTGCAAATCCATTTAAACGCACGGTGTGTGAAAACACATCTACAGTCCGACTTGATGATCCTTTTTAGTAATATTCGTGGCCGCTTGTGCACGGGTCCTGCGATATCTTTATTGTTTACGCTTTTGTGAGCGATTCCTTCCCCCTATGAAAAATTATACTCGAATAAAAAATGAACCGGAACTCTAATGACGTCACCAACTCAGACAAAGTGGGCAGCAACTTTTGAGTTTTCATTCTGAGCATACGGTCAAAATCGGAAAGATTTTTCCGTCGTAATTTATCTTTCCTCGCTTATTCTTCAAAGAAACAGCGATATCGGGCCCTATTTTACGGTTCAATTGCTCACAGATTTCTTTTAGGTGTCTTTTGTAATGTTCCGCGTGCTACATGCACTCATTGCCCTACTATTATCGTGCGAAATGAATTTGTTTCGCTCGGCATTTATTACGTGGGCCCAATTCGCTTACACAATGGGCGGGACCGTTTGACGTTAATTCCGTCTCATCACAGTACTTCACATTCACGCGCTCGAGAGAGAAAGAGTCTAAACAGGGCGCTTTCTTTTCTCTCCCTTACATCACTTGATGCTAATGTAACCGTTCCTCACCCTGAAAAGCCAATACTGTAACCGACACGTAACGACACGAACCCAGCGAAACCTCGGAAACTTAACGCACGTGAAATGTTTCTTTTGTTTCGCAATTAAAATGGACGGGAAATGAATTTATTAAGCCACCCACTTAAATAGTTTCTTCCGCATTGTATAATCTGTTTAAGTTTCCGCGAAAAGGAAAGGGTTAGCGAAACATTCATGTGCTTTCATCCTTTAAGAAATATAAGGCGTATAGAGATTAGGCTGTTGGGTTGAGTAATTTTGAATAAAAATTATTGAATGTATTATTTATAAGAAAGAACTTAAATGCTAAACATGGAAGACCACTTAGTTAAAAGCTATTGTCAGCCAAAATACAAACTGATAATGAATGAACGAGGTACTTAGCGATTTTCCTCAACTTTTATTGCCCTCTGCCGGATTAGTTTTGTTCATTAGTATTCGCTAACACCAAGGGAGGATAATAAAAAAGCGTGGCAAACAATGAGTACAAGTAAGTTAGCACCAAGAAATGATAATGAAAATACTTGGACAATAAAATAAAAAAAATTCCGTTCATTCATCATGTATTAAATATTCCTTAAATTTTCATCGCCTGCGGCGAAGATCACACCGATAATGTGTAAGATTCCTTTAAGTAAACATTTTGAGCTTGATTTAACAGTCCCTTCGTGCAGATAATGTTGTCTAGTTTGGCAAAATAGGATCGCTTTCTCACTGCTCATCTAGAAGAGAATCAATACTTGGTGTTAGTGTCCGTGAACTAACCATCTTATACATTTGTGCGACATAACTTAGTTCGAAAATCATTCATAATTCGTTGGAAATAGATGTGGGGAAATGAATTTTTTTGACGTATGGCATAAAATTTAATAGAAACAAATAGATAATGACAATCAGTTCACTGTCTTCCTATCACCAAATTTAGATTGATTGGTTTTGCGATCTGATTAATGCTCTGGACATGTTTTTCCTCGCGTAACATGTTGTGGCCTGTGATTGCGCTAACGTATCCTTTGCTGGAATTTTGGTCGTGCAATCCTCAGAATTCAGCTGTTGTCTGTAGCCTCTACTCCTTCCCTATTCGTATCCACCAAACCTCCGTACTGACTCTCACTCTAATGGCTTGCTCGGCATTCTGGCTTCGTAAAGACGGGAAAGTGCGAGAGAATAATTCAGGCACGCTTCCACGCATCCAATTTCGCATTTCCGCGGAATGCGTAACCAATCAGAAGCGAGAAAAATCGATGCAGCGTGCTTTGCTTTCGGATTTAGCCACATCTCAGCTTTCTCCGCTACAGGTGTGCTATCCGTCAATCATTTGTTCGGCATCGTCTTCTTAAGGGCTAAGTTAGTACGTCTAAGATACGTCCGAATATGCCCTTCCGATCAGAGCCTTATGGTCTGCATATAATCTTCAATCTTTGGCGTTAAGTATTTATTTTCGTGGAGTAGGGTTAATACACATGGTGAAAGTGCATTTGCTTACTTTTCCTTCACCACAGTTCGATGGCATGTTCAATTTCCACAATTACTTGATCCTTAAGGCACGTAAAAATAGTTCATACTTGTTAATAGGGAGTTCTTTTCTGACATATCTATATATTTCTATGAAAAGGTGAGCATTAAGGCCCCTAGAACCAGCGACAAAACAAATTGATTTTGGATACAAATTTGGTTTTCAACAACCAATGAAATATAATGATATAAAATAAGAAATGTAATGAAGGAATCCAAACCAAGGGATGGATTAGGGTGTCAAGACGTCCCGCAATGAGTTTTCTATTAAGGCCTTATTTTATTGAGAGTTGAGTGAGGGCAAATCGAGGCTTCAATAAAAGTGTTATACAAAAATATTACATTTTATTTCGATGATGATACGCTGTATCGAAAGCGGTCGCATATATATTTTATTTTGTGAAACAGCGAAGTCTTTTTCTTAACCTTTGTGCATCATGAAGGAGTTTCACCATGTTACGCCAACCACCATCGCATTTCACATTTTATTTCAATGAAATAGGGTGGCTCTTTTCCACAAGGTTTTGTTTGTCTCAAGAGAAGGAAATATTTTTACCGCGCTTTCAAACCGTTTGCTCATCGTCAGGTATGACCGATGACTGAACGGTTGAAACGCGTAGTAGGAAGTAAGTATGAACTTACAAGTGGCAAACCTTTCGGGGAATTATCATCTTGTTAGACTGCCAGTATGTTTTCTTTCAACTATATTACGCGTTCCTCACCAAAAAAACAATTATTTTTATTTATAACTTTCATTATTCTGAAAGTTTAATTCATTGTTTAATATTTGCAAATTCGAGTGTCAGAGGATAGTTGACTCTGAGACAGTGGTCTACTGAGCAGATTTATCGTGGGTAGTTGCCGCAAGGTAAGATTTTCAAGGGGAACTAAGCCCCCGAAGACTATGAAACGTCTCTGGTCGTCATCATCGGGTACGAGAAAATAAAATTGCCGTAAAAAGTATTTCTATTTCTTCAAAATTTTAGATTAACGCGATGCTAAGCCTGAAACCGTTGAACTTATGGCAACAAATTGGAAATACCATATAAATAATTTTTATTAATTTCTATAGTTTTTTATTGACTATCACCACAGTGTTTTGCTTTAATCCCCCTGCGATACAGAATCCGTGACATTGAACTCGACTCAGTAGGCTATTGGAATCAAGGCGAGCGACGTGTGACAAAATGAGTAGCCAGGGAAGGATTTTATGACCACCAGGGCATCGAACTTCTTTGAATACTGTCTTTTATAGCCCCGGTCCCGCTTAAGTAACTTCCTGAAAATGCCATTAAAAGTGCATTGAACAAGTACAGTTGTTCTGAGTAAGTCCGCGATGCCTCCCTCGCCTCAAATTAAGTCTTAACTTCCTAACTGCATTTTCTCCATTCCGCTTTCCTCACATAATTGAAGGATACTTTTAATTTAATTGATATTTCTATTTATTTATTGCTATGTTCGATGAAGCTAAAAATTTCTTAACGTCTAAAACTGTAGTACGTTCATTAATCGAAATTTAAGTAGCAAGTATTATAGTTTGGGTATAGTGTGGTCAGAAATAGATCAACTCTCCTAGAAAAGTAGATCATTCTGGTGAATTGTTTTATCTCATAGAGCAAAGTTTATCTTTACTCTTAATTTGAGCTCGATCTACGCGCACATGACACCTTTATTGAGTTAAAACCATTTAACAAGCTTCTTTGAGACAGCCGGAGCAGTGATCCAGGTCCTATAGTGTCGTAAGGGACAGGAATGTTAAACTTAGGAAAATGGAAAGCCAATGATCATTAAAGGCCTGATATCTGAGATTGACTGATGTAAAAATGACAATAAAAATATATGTTTAGAGTATTCTAGGGCAATCTAGAGCATCGGCTGAAAGAAAGACTTCATCTAATGGGTAATCATTTCATATCATATGGCAAAATTTGAACGAGATCTGGTGGTGGCGTTTGAGGGACTTCACTTGTTAGTAAGACGGTGAAATAGATGTCACAGTGAAGGAAGTAGGTTTGCTCGAGTTTCCGTTACGTAAGCCGCGGTTTCTTTTAATGATGATAGCACCATTTCCTCCCTAATCAACTTTAAAATAGCGGAATTGGAGGATGAAAATTTTTGGGCATGTGAAAGTGATTTCTCGCGATTCTTCTTTGGCAACCCATCTTAACAACCTGCCTGCGCATGCTGTGTTATTTCCGGAAGCTCTCATTGAGAAATTGGCTTATCGTTTCCGCACCAGAAAGACACGCAAAGTCGTTATGTGCACGCAAATAAACTCTTTCCGCGTGCCCACGGAACATCACGGAATTAGGAGTAAACGGGCAAAATAGTAACCACCACGTGGCCGCCGAAAAAAATTGATACCATTTTTAAAAACCGGGGAAAGCTAGCAAATAATATTATAATGAAATCCGTAAAAACACATTCTATTCAAAGCCTGGCACCTCTTCTTCTTCTTCTTATGTACTAAATCGGGTTATGATGAAACTTTTCTTTGAAAAATCCTAAGGCCGAGTTCAAAGGCCTGCCTCGGTGGCGGTGGGTTAAAGAACTCACCTTCCAAAGAAGAGATCGCGGATTCGAGTCTTGCCTGGGTAGGAAATCCCCTACTTAATTAAAGTGGATGTTTGTCTAAGTTTAATTGCTAACTTGTTGAAAAAGCCCCGAT
Organism: Ischnura elegans; assembly: GCF_921293095.1. Classification (NCBI taxonomy): domain Eukaryota; kingdom Metazoa; phylum Arthropoda; class Insecta; order Odonata; family Coenagrionidae; genus Ischnura; species Ischnura elegans. Next base: position 54,249,893 of record NC_060254.1, on the reverse strand, counting down.
GCAAAAGGCCAGCATAGTACTGTTTTCGGTGATATGGAAAAAAATAAAAACCCAGTCACCTTAATTAAGCGTCCACTTGATGAAGTTGGAGATCCATCTCACGTGACAATTTACAACCCAAGCGGAGAACTCAGGGACTGGCTTCAAGAAAGGAACATGGAACCAAGGAGGCTGGGATAGGAAGTTACGGGCGGCTGGTTAGCATGTTAGCACATAACGATGATGCTCTGCCTTGGTGTGCCAAGGATTTGAAAGAAGGGGATAAAAGTCACCAGCGCTATCCGAAATGCCGATTTGAATCATCCGCGCAATCAAGTACACGTGAAAATGCACTTCGATTTTTGAAGAAACCAAGGCAATTGTGAATACCTCCTCCAAATCACACCGCGTCCATCACTTTTAACGTGAACGCCATCTTGCTGTAACTTTGGACGCTAACTGGATTGCTTTGATTTTTGACACATTGCTCGTTTGGGCATTGATTTTATTTACGCCCATCGTTTATTATATCAACCTTGCGCTCCTGGACTTAACTCTCTACGGTTTGATCCGCCTACTTCGTCTCTCTGGCTGCTCTGGTACTATGGGTTGCTATTAGGAATACGATGCTCATTTTTTTAAACTCAGCAATGACCGCTAGATGTCTTCTCCCTTGAAGGCTGTTTAAAATTGTCGTAAATAATCTGTAAATAAACCACATCATGTGGTACTTGTTGGCCTAAACCGCCTGCTACTGCGCAACCAGCATGTATGTATGCATCTTGTATGTATTTCCTCTGAGCAGGAGATTTGAATCAGGAGACATATATTGTATGGATCATTGTGATGACGACATTATTCGTCCTTCCGTAAGCAGAAACAAGAATGGATAACTTACCTTCGGAGCAAGGAGAAAGCGTGTTTCCGCTTACTACTTTCTCATTATATTACGCTTCTAATTGTGTGACCTAAGCCGTGACTTTATTTCCTTCATAAATGCCGTAATTTTAATATAGCAACTTGGTTAACGAATACGCAATATTATTACGGTAACGAGGTTAATTACTCGAGTGCAATTAGTCCTGATTACGTGCATTTTCTATTTGTGGCGGTATGTTTCAACTTTCCCCTCGGAGAAAACACAATTACTAAGCGATTCCTTTTGACAAATACAGATAAAATATTTTAAAATCGTGGTAAAATTAAGTTCTTGAGCTTACGGCGCGGAGCGTAGTGAAGTAATGAATTATAAAGTTGAGAATATTATTGTCTATAGTTAAAATTTTCGAAGACAGGGAAATTAAAATGATAATGAAAGTCGGAAAAGATTAATACCTACGAAACTAATTCTTAGATTGACGTAGGTATTCATATACGAGAAGGAGAATGAGCGTTAACCGGTCTAGGAAATCTCTGGACACTGAATACATCCTAAAATTAAGAATACTCTATTTGGTAATGAGTAGATATGATATATTCTGCCAGCATGCACGATCTTTTGTACTCCTATGAGCGTAAGATTTGAATCAGGTTACATATACTGGATGGATATGGATATCACTTTGATGACGAACATAGGTATGAGGTATATTTTCTCAGGCCGCGAACTTAAGATGGCTCCTGACTCGGTCATATTAGAAGATCCTCTTAAGCCATATTTACACAATTCATTTATCCTTGCGAGTACGTTTCTGGGCAAATGCTCAAATTAGTTTTTTCCTGGACATACATTCGTACTACATTTGCGTAATTTAGGGTGCTCACTCGGCACAATTTTTATGATGAATGTGTTCATGCATCTACCTGCGGGGGTAAATGTATCATAGAATCATTCATGTTCATTTCACGCAAATAATACCTCTCTCTCAACACAAGAAAAACTTTTCTGCGTGGGTGAGAGCGAAAGCGAGAGCGAGAGCGAAAATACATTGATATGTATTGTCTGCTGAAAAAGGATTGGTTCCCATCACCGCTGGTCCCACACCTTAATTCGTTTCCTCTCAAGGTCCAGGAACTTGATTGGCTCCTTTGTAGCCGTGTCTCCCTTCCCACCAAATATGTTTCCATCACTTTTTTGAATCGCCATTGAAGTGTCCATCGGATGAGATTGCGTTTCTAAGCACTGCTTAATGAGATTAGCAGATGGCAGCATCTTCACCTTTCACATGTTTCTTTCATTCATTTTTTTTTTCAAATATTCAGAAAATGTTTATTCGATTATAATCTTCTATAATCTTCTATGATTTGCTTGTGCCTTTTCGGTCTAATTTTTAAATTAAGCCATTATCTGGTTTTAATTAAGATTTGGGTAAATATCATTTCATCGTGAGAATGAACGGTTGGAGAGATGGGATTATTTCAGTAGCTAGTTCTTCCAAACCTATATTTTAACATTAAAAAGAGGCTATTCTGTTGCTTCTTAATTATATTGTTTTCAGCTTGAAGCCTACCTAGAGAGCCGTCCGTTTTGGATTGTAGTGCATCTTTTTTCTTACCACTTTAAGCCGAAACTACTCGTTATATAATTAATTCTTTTTACATTTTCACGTTCTCGTTATTTGAAGTCTATAATCATGATGCGACTTTTTGTGCACTCGTCTATTATAAATTTTATTTATCTACAAATAATTATGTTTCCTGACAGTTTTCAGCACATATTTCTTATCTGTGGTCGGATTATTTTAATGCGTTTCCAAAAACTGAAAATCGACAATGGCTTGCTGAAACTCACTGCCGGAAAATTTGCCTTTGAGGCATGAACGCAATGATCTCGTTCACCAATTTTAATTTTATTGCAATTCGTGTTAGAGATTGAGAAATAAATTGGGCATTACTGTTCCGTTTTTCGATCCGTCGTATGCTTCGCGAGATACTCGCCACGAAAAATCGACGGCCTAAACAGATGACGCAGATAATGTAATGACGTCATGAACTCACAAATAATTTGATGACGTCATGAACTATTGCCGAGCGGGTCGCTACTTTTCTGTTACTTCCCAGTCTTTTGCACGTGCCAGGCCTGGTTTTGTTTACAGTCTATTTAGCGATTCCTTATCTAAGCGAAAGGTTCTCCCAGAACGAAAAAATAAACCAGAACTGTAATGACGTCACTAACTCTTTAAGAATTGGTGACGTCATTATAAAGTCGACGGAATCTGCCACGTTTTATTATATTAAATTATATTAAACTTAGCGCGAGAATGGTTAAACGGGGAAGATTTTTTTCGTCATAACTCATCTTTTCTTTTCGTCTTCCGAATTGTTTTGACGAATTGTGTTTTCGGGTTTAAGTTTATTACCTCATTGTTATTCTACGTGAATTTTCAAAAACCATCTTAAAGTATCTCAATGCTGCTGAGACTTCGCGGATTCTGGGTTTAAAGAATAGGCTCTTATCAAAAAAATCTTTACTGCTATGCATTATTTTGATCCCTCGCATTCGAAAGAGGGTGAAAAATGTTTTTTTTATAATTTTCAAAGGCAGTATTTATTTATTAATTATGAATATGAAACCTAAGGGTTCATTAGTTCATTGTTTTTGAGGTTAATGTTCATTGGCATTGCTCAACTGACGTTTTAACCCATAAGAGCACACCAAACCAAAATGTCGTTTACTACTTTTTAGTCGGGATTGTAGCCGTTACGCAAAGTTCCGTTACTTTCTCGGTATGAATCACTCTTATTCAAGATGACTTGTATAGTTTTGCTTCTTCTCAGAATTCTCAAAATGCCATGACGATCATTGCTAAGTCATTAACCGAATCATGCAGTGAAATAACTACATATAAATGTCTTTCATGCGATAGGCAGCTTCGGGCTAATGGTGAGACAAATTTCGAAGAGCGGCTGCATTTTGTTCCATAAATTATTCCATAATATGTTATTACGACTTTAATATTACCTTGTTTCTTGGATGTTAGTAAAATATTTATTTACAGTCTCAAAAGGCTAGAACAAAGATGTGCTGAAAACATTTTCTGACAATAAGGATGAATTCTTGATTATACTGTGTGTTATTGTTCCATCGTACATATTTAACCAAAAGTTCAAAAGTAATGTTCAAGTTTAACTGTGGTGTTTTGAGATGTAATATAGTGTTAATATTTTTTGATATTTTTTTTGTCTTGGAGGAAAATTTTTCATCGATCACGTTTGTTTTTGCATTTAAAATGACCAACAAAAAGGCTAACCAAGTACGAATCTTTTAGTTACTTAAATAAGACAAATTTAATGCGTAATAGCCTGTCACATTACGAAAATGAATTTACAGGTGCTTCATTTACGTTATTTTACACCGAAATACGTTAGTGAAACCATGGTCCCACAGAGGTGACTGTAAACTCGCTAATAACTCGAGAGATTTCAACGCGCGAAGGCCTGAAGACACGCAGCCTCCGTCTAATTATGTATAAAAGCGCTCATTGTGGCAGCCCAGAAACATGAAGCTATTGAAACCAACATTTAAATCTCTTGACTTCGGATTAATGCCGATATTATAGTGTAGAATGACACGCATCGTGAATTAAAGCCTTAAGATGAGTTTCAATAGGGTCATCCACCCAGACCCGCAATCGCAATTCAGTGAAGGAGTCCGGTGGATGGAAGGGAAAGAAGGAGTTCTTGCCCTCTTTTCGTGATTTTGTGACGTCATCAGATTTGCGGTTTGCTGACTCGTGCAAGAAAACCACTCATTGGGAGGAAGGAACCGCCCACAATTGATTAAACGACAGCATACCTCGGGAATCCAAGGAGCAGCTGAGATGTGGTTACTTTTGGGCCTGTATTCCGTGACGTCAGCTGCATTCCGTGACGTCATATATGCAAAAAAAAGGTTAAACTGCTCGATTTCTAAAGGGTCGATTTTCCGTGGCCAATAGCTCGAGAAGTAGGGGAAAGATTAAAAAATGCATTCCTTTTTATTTTTCAGATTCCATCACAATCAGAAAAAATAAAACAATGAACTATTCTCTTCGAAGTCGTATCCTCGAGTATTTAGCCCCTGATTGTTAAAGGGAATTAAGCAAATAAATCGGTGGTATGTGGTTTGCCTACACGTATTATTTTTGCCAATTCTTGTGGATAGGAATATCATTCGTTTAATCAAATAATTTCGTTTAAATAAGGCTGAAAGTTAAATTGTACCTTGGTTTTTGGCAGAAATGAAAATGTGTCAAAAAATGCAGTTTCAGAGAATGGATCCCCATAGGCTAGAGGTCTCCTCAGCACATGTATAACGGATTTTCGCCACTAGGGAAAAATTTAGGGTGGAAGATGGCTGAAGACCACTAAGACCCTCTGGCTGCATACTTGTAACTACGGAATGCGTAGGAGCATGCGAAATTGGGATGTACTGTGTCTTCATAATTAGCGTCATTTTCTTTAAAAGCTTAAGAGGATATTGAGTTATTTTATTATTTCGAGGACTACTCAAACCTAATTAATAATTAAATGTAATAGCTCTCATACATGATGCAAATCTAGCTCGTTTGTCCTCATCCGAGTTCTGCTAGCTTTCAACTACTGGCATACTATTAAGAAATGCCTAACTCCAAATAAATTATCACGTTATAGCTAGGCCTTTTTTTTACGACCACCGTACAATTGAAAGTTATATGTTCAAATTAAAAATAGCACTAGAACGCCCGAACTTGGAGAAAAGTCCTCATACGCTCTGTATATGTATTTTTACTCTATCTACTGTATATGTAAACTATTTTTCTTTAGGAAGAGCATTGTCATTTGACTTCAATTATTTTTAACTCTTGCTTTTTCAGCACATTTTAATTCACTATTTTTACTATTTTAGCCATGTACTGCTACACATTTTCATTTAGTTTATAGAAACAAATGTATTTGTCGCATCCTATCGTCATTTTAGCATACCAAAACAAATACTCACCATAATTTCGCTTATTAGAGTACAGAGGGGGATATTCTTCACTCATGCTAAGATTTTGATGGCTCTCATGAAAACTATATCCGTACATCAGAGACACAACGACAGATTCGACTTTAAATATCGTAGCGTGCATGTTATCAATTTTTGTGTGTCGTTTCGGTTCCTTTGCCTCATTTTTTTCTTTTACACCGAACTCTCATCTTAGGCTCTGTCCTTCCTACCCACTCCGCTTAATGCATTCCTCGGGGCAGCTGGGCGCTGGTCGCTTTATCGACAGCTGTCCCGTTTTTTTTTAAATCGCCCCCAATAACAGGTTGAGGTGTTTCGAAATAGGCTGGGACCTTTCCTGGTTCCCTCTCTGCGCGGAGCTTCCATGGTTTCCGTGTCTAATTGAAGGATGGCTGTCGATGTTTATTTTTCGGCCCACTCAGCGTTGCGTCGATCGCCGGAAGCGAAGGCTGAGATGATCTGGTGTGGTCGACCTTGCGCAGAGGAGGCGCGGCCGTTATTGTGGACGAAACCTCGGGGTTGAAGCATACAGAGTCTTCTGGATGGCATTTCACTACACTACTCCCTGATAGGGTTATACTATATAGCGTCCAGAGGAGTCTGGAAGCTAATAATGCGTTTAACCCATTATAACCTAACGTTGCTTCTAAGCAACATCAAAAATGTGTATATTATATGCTCTATTTAGGAAATATCTAAACTACGCATTATTTTGTGTTGTTAATTGTAATGACGAAATATTCAGCTGCCACGATAATTATGATTGATTGGAAAATTTTCAAGTTTTCATTGTGAAAACTCTTGAAATTTGGATTCTCCCAAAAGTAGCTCTGGGTTAGGAAGGGTTAAACGCAATTCTGGAAGTTCAGCTTACTCTGTCCTTGCATTATAATTTGGTATCCTCTTGAAAAAAAAATCATTTCATTCCTGAATAGAACGCATAGTTCTCCTTTGATGGGTCTGTTTTGGTGACAGATTACTATCTTCACACTGCTATCATTTTGAAATTTGTAGGGTGTATTCAGCAGAACCTGGTCAACAGTCACCTGCATGTCAGATTTGAAAAGTTTACACCATTTAATCAAATGTAAACATTTTATACTTGAACATTATTATGCCCACCTGTATTTTACGCCTAAAATTCCGAGGTGAAAATTTGGATTTCACCTGCATGTCTCCAAATTATCAAGCATCATGCGAACTCATACATTATGTGCAACGCTCCAGCAGAACCTTTGCAGCTAACATTCATAATCTCAGAACCTTTGAATTCGCCTACTAAGTAGACAGTCTCAAACATATACCTTTAAAATATGAAAAATCTTACCTCAAAAGTTACCATTTTCATACTTGAGATAAAAGAAAAAATCTTTACGTTATTTTACTTGAAGTTAAACATGACCTATATTCACGTTAATGTCAGGTATGAAATTTTGCCTAAAGAAGTAAACTTTTTATATTTGGGATTAATGACAATGCCAAAAAGAGGTTTACCGTATGTGACCTGAACATTTTAATAGCATATCGAAAGTTTTAAGCAAGTATTACGTCACAGAAAAAAGACGAACGTCGGCCGAAAGAGTGAGTGCGATGCTTCCTCATTAACGTGTCATCATCCGATGGCTACGTGTTCCTGAGTACGTCTTGAATGCGTGGTGTGTATCACGTCGATTAGTAGGTCTCCTTATCGGAGAAGAGAGGATGAATGTATACGGCCTAATTGTGAGCAACATGGCTACTTTCTTCAGAGCCGCTGCAAAATCCAACGCCGCGTATAATGGTGACACGACATAACTTGGTGTTTCTCACAACTAAATTCACATTCCAGTTTTAATAAGCGTTTTTCCTACGCTTATACCAGAATCGTCACTTAAGAGCCTAGTTAATTTTCTGATTTTCAGACACAGTATCCATAAATATTGAGTGAAAAGGGCAACTTTTCTCATTGGAAGTGAAATAAGAACTATAAGGTGAGCATTTTTTTAAAGTTTCATGAAAATGATATTTCCTTCATTTCACAATTCAACCTTTTAATGGGATTCTGTTACGCATATTGAGTGCAACAATTATATCAACAATAAAATGATATCAATAGCTGTCATAAATAATTTTAACTGCAGCTCGAATACGTATGAGGTATCTGCTGTCTGGCTAAAGGCTATAGAAACGTTTTTTTTTTATTTTAGCGTTTCTTGACTACATAAAAATATTACGACGAAGGCACGTAGTGCAAAAGCCGGCTTAGCTCCAATTTTAAATAACAACGGCAGACCAACCAAAGTACGTGTTTACAACTACAATACGTACATAAGTCCAAAATAGCATTCGCATTCCCGATGTGGATTGGAATAACTAATAAATCCAACTGAGAAAAAATAAATCAAGAGTGAAAGTGCTTGAGATCAATCATGAAAATAAGATGGCGGTATGTTGACAATAATAAGGATGCCTAAAAATAAAAAGGCTGCAATCAAAAAGATCGCTCACATTATGCGGGAACAGACAGTCGACAAAATATTTCGGAAACTTGAAAATGAATGATGGATTAATCGTCAAAGACTTATTTACCCCGAAAACTAATATTTGGGATATATATAAAAGGACGGAGTGGTTTTAGGTAGCTTTAAGTTTAAGACGGAGTGGTGACGGAAGGTCTTAAAATTTTGGCAAGGGCAGCCTAGAATACGGGAAAAAAATAAGTTGGACATTGCGAAAAGTCGAAGATAACATTGATAAGCATAAATAAAAGCTGTTTGCAGCAGCGTCACATCATATCAAATATAAAATGCAATATTATGATAGATCAAGGTATTTACTATGAAAATAGCTTCAAGAAGATCCAAGATCCTTCGCTAAGCTCCTACACTGGCGAATAACTGCACATTTCATATTCCCTGTGCAGTGGTGTATTAAGGGGGATGAAGGGGTGGTCGAGGATGAATGCATCCTAACATATATCAGGGGACATGGCTTCCCCCCTTCGGAGACGTTGCAAAATCCGGCGTCGCTCATAATGGTGACTTGGAAGAACGCATAAGAGGGGGGAGGGGTTCGTTAGGGCTGTTGGGGGGAGGTAAACTTTCTCTCTTCCTCTTTCCACTCGCTTCTCTCCAGCTTTCCCTTTCTCCTGTTTTTTTTCGCATTCGGTACGAATAAAAAATACATGTTTTTTCGTTCGTGTACCAACAGCCGTCCTTCGCGGACAACAGGAGGCCTCGACTACAATTAGAGCGAAGAATAATTAAAGTAAAGCAGCCAAGCGCTCCGATTGGCCGCGAATTTGCTCTGTTGCCGGTTGCTTTGCATACATCGCGATCTATGGCAGGCAAAGCATTCGCATTCATGAGTTGACCCGAGCCTCCGGCAACAAAGCAAACTCGCGGCCAGTCGGATCGCTAGGATTTAAGTCTCTGTAGTTTATACACGTAGCGGTTCCTACCAAAATATCATAGGTAATGGTGCGTATGGGTTTCCGGGCGCTCCAGCCGCGTTCGTCGGTTTTGGGTGACGACGGTTTCGAGAGCCATCCTGCTCCCGTCTTCAGGTCGAAGTGGAGAAGCTTAATTTTCCGCCGAGTTATATAGCGTGGCCCCTGGGCGCTGATTGGCCAGGACCCTCTTCCATGTCTTATCGATCGGGTAGCCGTGGTCTCTATTGAAGTTCTTCGTTTTGTATATCTCCAGGGCTTCTCTTATTTGCTGTGGGTAGTAACGGCTCTCCTTTACCAGTATTCTTGCCTTGTCGAACTCAATGGTATGTCCCGGCTCACTCCATGCGTGTTCTGCGATGGCCGACAAGTTGAACTGCTTCTGCCTCATAGCTCGGGCGTGTTCCTTCATCCTTGTGGCCATCTCTCGACACGTCTCTCCTACATATGATTTCCCACATGAGCAGGGCACTTGGTAGACACCCTCGTATAGCTCCTGTGGGAAGGCTGGAGCGCCCGGAAACCCATACGCACCATGATCATCGCCGCGGAAACCTACGCAGGAATCATAGGTAATATTGGTTCCTACCGGCATCAGCCATCCAAGGTTAAATTTTCATGACATAATTTTCCATTTTGGATGGAAACCCTCTATCTTCATTCATTAGGAGTTACCAGGACAGCAAATAAGAGTTTACTTATTTCAGCGACCAATACCGGTAAAGAGTTGTTTCACCGTCTCTTATGTTGGAATAACGCCTAAGATTCATTCATTCTAATCTGATACCGCGATACATTACAAGAGTTCAATACTTGGAAGGGAAATCTGAGATGCGAAGAAATGTTACTTGCTCAGCCTCCGTCTCATACGATTGAATAAAAAAGCTGTTGTTGGTACCCAATTTAAATGAGTTGGTGACGTCATTCCAGGTCCAGTTCATTATACCATAGAGTAAGAATATACTTACTCTATGATTTTACCATTAAGGAAGAGACTTTCTTAGTTTCTGTAGTTTAAAAATGGTGCGTTTTTTACCTAAACTTCATTTGCAATTCGTGGCATAATTTTTCTTCACCCTTTATAAACTGAAAATTTCAAATTAATTGCATGAATTTTAAGCGACTAATCCGTTACCAAAATAGACCGGTCGAGTAGGAGGTGTGTGTCCTCTTTAGTCTTCACTAACAGGCTTCACATCCATAGTTTTCGATTGTCAGACTATTTCCTTCTCTGTCTACGCTTTGCAGTTGCTCATTTGTCAACCTGCTACATGCGCATGGTAACAGGCCAATTGTGGCTATTCTAGAACATTTTATTTATTTAAGACCTGGACTAGCCTTATGAAAGTCCAGGTATGCTTTGATATTCAGGCAAGGATGGTTTCAAGTATTCTAGATTCGGTCCTGGGAATTTTGTACGCGATAGCATCCTTGCAAGGTCAGGTTTGATTCCATTCAAAGTTTAGCCTGGATTCACGTGGCCCTGAAAAAAGATTTTTCGTTAATTCTGAGTAAATACCTTCGGTAAAAGCGTTTGAAGGTGCTGAAACAAGGAAGGCGGGAATAAAATTTAGTTTTTCTCCTTCGAGTGCAAAAATTCTCAAGGTTTTTGTCCCGTCACCTCGGTATTTTCAGTCAGCATTTATCAACAAGACGCTAATTTTTCGAGTGATTCTTCATTTCTGCCCATTTTTTTGTCACTAAATATCTAGATTTTCAAGGATTAAAAGTCGTTTTTCTCAGTAACACAAAGGATAGAATTTTGGAAGAGAATTAAAAGTCTAGTTCTGATAGAAACTACGGAGTGATCTACTTCGTACGTGGCCGAATTTCTTTGTGTGTGTTTTGTTTTAATTTTTCTCTTAATATCGGTTTTAAGTAAAATTTTCAAGAAAAAAAAAAACAATGATTCTGGCTTCAATCAAGGTGTAATCGCGGCCTATCGAGCAGCGCACCTTCATGGAGTCACCCAAAGGTGAAATGAAATTTCGGAAATTCCGCTGATGAAAAATCATTAGCCTTGACCGATAATTCGAACCTAGATCTACTGAATCCGCAACTGGAGCTCTACCTCATGGACTAACAAGGCACCTTCGTTCCTGCACGGCACGGTTTTCCTATGCTGTCAGACATACTATGTCACAAGGTTGCATGTTTTTGCGCATATTCGGGAGATCCGGGCTCGAATCCCAGTCAAGGCAAATGAATTTCTCCTCTTCAAAATGTTGATGGCTTAAGAGGCACCTTGGTTCTTTGGCTCAAGAGGACGTATACCTACCTACCGCTCGATAGCTCTTTTTCTCACGGAGTACACGCTTAAAACTTTTGCTATCACTTACATAAATTGCCATGAGAAAAATATTCCCTAAACCGGGAATCGAAACTCGGACCTTTGCCTTAATGGGCCACTGCGCAGATCACTTCGACATACAGGTTCCTGAATTCTCGTGGCAATGTTAAAGAGGCTGATGGTATTAAATGTAAGCATGTAAGGCCCTCGCGGTCCATCAAGGTTGGCAAAACGGGGGAGAAAGGACTTCAAAGAAGCCACAACCGGTTGAGAGCCTCAAACCTCCACTAAAGCCGCACATGGCGGTAACGTGCAATATTTCGAACCTGCCGCGTGAACGGCGGTGAAATTAACAGAAATTTCCATGAGAAAATGATTCATTACTTTGAATCATATTAACTTTTTGCTACCACCTTGAATTTTCAGGGTAATCACAATAGATCATGGTTAATATTTTACAGTGTTTCAAATTAGAAAATTTCACCTCAGAACTTATTAAAGTGCAATTTTTTAATTCGAGAAACAGGAATACGTGTTCTGCATATACCCTGATCATTTCAACGTGGAGGCATAAGTTTCAAGGTGTGATCATTACGTCGCTATGATAAATCGAGAAGGTAGGATGCGTTCTCTTAAGATTATTTGGAAAAAAGTAAAAACAAATGGTATCGTTTGTTATCGTGGGCAGCGATGCATATTTAAATTCTTTGGAGACAAACTCAAGAAATACATTAATAAAGTTTTAATTTGAAACAGGCTGAAACAAATATTTTGTAATAATGCTGTTTTAATGTACAAAATTTCATGCAAGTTTATGATAAATTGAAAGAAATATGCAGGCATAACCGTGAATCTACCGCTTAAAAATAATTTTGACATACAGCATAAAAATTTATGAAAATAAAAAATATTATGAAAAAATGCTAATGTAGACTATATTAGTGAAAATGTAGAAAAAACATTGTACATAAAAAGAACGGAGTATTAATGATTTTCCTCTGGGGAATTTTCGCAAAAAATTACGACTAATATTAATATGGTCTTTCTTTTACAGTGGCGGACGCGAGTGGTCGTTACGCCTCCGGCTTCCTGTGGGGCAACAACTATTGGACGGGGTCCGGGAGCTACTGCCGCATGCTGGCCAAGAGCCTGGACGATGTGTCCGATTCGGGCTCCAGTGATCCGCCACCCTTCCCCGTCGGATTCTTCTCTGTCAAGATAGAAGTCACACTCACCAAGAAACTCACTCCAACGGTAAGTACCACTTGCGGGGATGACCCTTTCGACCAGTCGTATTTTGCCTTTTTTACGCCACGAATTAATCGTTTTTTTTAAACTCAGATTATCATCTGGAAATTATCAAGGAATATACAATACTAACAGGCCACCCGGCGTTGCTTGGGAAGGATAGTACCCAGAGAAGTACTCATTAACTTGGAACTTGGAATTCATGGTGACATGGCAGGATTTATGGACAATGGAAAAAATGTGAACGCTTACCCACAATGCACACAGAAACACCTATTGTTAGTTATATAGGAAAAATAAACGAAAAATAAAAGGAGGGAAATTACGGGGAATAGTTATTTTTAATTTTCGATGGGACGGAGCCCATCTTTCTCAAGTGAGAAGAAGAGAAAATGTTTTGGGAATTTGGAGAATTATTTCACTAAGGAAGTATAGCTAGCTGGCATCTAAGGGATGGAGTAAAGAGGAAGAAAGTAATTTATGGAAATTCACCATGAGAAAGACATTGGAATTAGCATTTTCCTTAGTTTGGGAAATTATGGCTTAGATGAAAAAGGAAAGAAAGCGCGGAACAGAGCAATTAAGACTTCAACTTAGTAATTAACAACACGGTCTTCGTTAACTCAATCGTATTACTGTGTAAGGGGGTGTGCTTCTGATAAAATTGACTGGGATGGAAGGAAAATGTAATGAGACGGCATCTTATACAAAATGAGACAATCTTTGACCTATTCCAAAATTTCATAAACATTACAATGTCACTTTAGGCCGGAGTTATAATGCCAGGTGCTCGTTAAACTTAACTTGGTTCAATCGTTATATTAATTCGTGTAGGGTTGAAAGCTGCTCTTAAGTTAAGTAGCTGAGAATAATTCTCAGTTAAAGATGTTCCCTTAAATAGAATAATTTGACTTTGACAATACTTTCGTGCTCGTCAAAATGTTATCCAGACGTTATGAAATCGGTCGCTAGAGTGTAAATGTCATTGTAAGAAAGTTTGTGGAGAAAATATATTTTTTATTCTTTATACTGGCGTGCAACTCTGAAAACATGAAAACCCTGCGTGTACTGCTAGTTATTACATATGGTAAATTATATTCCTTAACATTTTCTAGCAGATTTTTTCGCTCAATTCTCCTGTGAGGAGAATGCCTTATATCCAGTTTCGAATGTGGTAAACCAAATCATTGAAGACTCAGCCATCGGAAGACTCAGACATCGGAAGGTCGATGGTCGCATGAGGTATTTCGTAACAATTGCGGTAAACGCACGATTTTCCCCTAGGGACGTGAAAATAGAGACCCAATAGGTGCATAGTATGATAGGCGAGCGAATTTCCACATTTCCGCGTGAAATGAGATCTAGTCGCTGCTGCTCGGATTAGCCAAGTACTTGGGGCGGACGCAATGTTAAATTCCCAGCCGGATTACATTTGCGCAACCCTGAATAACGCTTAGAAACTCTCCGCACTCTTTTATCTGCAGTATCCATCGCTTCCACGCATCAGGCAGAAGATGTGACAAAGAGAATAAGGTTGCAATGAATTTTAATTATTAATCTTACTTAATAATAATTTAAATTTCTTATTAAAATTCTCCTCTTGAAACAATAATGGATCGTTCACTCATTTCGATCACAGCTGTTTCTATCTTATTACGATGAATTCCCACAAAGTAAACTCGTCGGTAATGGATTTAATTCCTACATCTACAAAATGCCTTGCGAGCCACCTCTAGGGTGTTTGGCACGTGGTGATCAATCAACATCATGCTGCATGCAACTGAACTCCCACATGCACACCACACGGTCCAAAAAAAACGACATGCATACTAACAAACTATAATACCACATGCTGTTAGAATAACAATAAAATTCAGAAACATGCATCAAGTTTTACATAAGTTAGTGGGCTACACTAACAAGTCATCTAATCTATTTATGAGTTCTAACGCTACCGTTATAATCTCTTATTGATCGTGGAAAAAAAGACATTCTGAATCAGTCTGTTCTACAGTCTATCTCTCTTATTTTATTCATATGATCTGATCTTCCGTATTATGTTGGCGTCCGTAAGATATGGCTAACTTCGTTAGAAAAGACACTGCTCTTGAATTTATCTAAAAGGTTTAGTCTATTTTTCAATCTACGGTCTGCAATGTAAGGATGAGTTTTTAATGATATTTATTTATATAATATTTATAATTTATTTTGCTTCCAGTTTATTTCATTACATTGGATTAAGTTACCGACATACAACGTTTCAAACTAGAGGGTCTCCACTTTATGCTAGAATGGTATAGAAGGCGGAGAGGGTGTGCAGAAGAACAGACGCAACGTTCTCTGCTTTGCGTTAACTCCCTGCTGGGCTAGATTCACGCAACTCTCCTCATTTGGGAACCCCATGCACATTCCCTTATCTGCAGTGTCCATCGCATCAGGCTGCGACGGAGTGGAGATGGTACTACGTGGAGTGGAAGAGCGATCTTTTACGTGAGTTCACGGAGAGCAGCGGGTAGTGACATTCCCTGCCTTCGCGGAAGTTGATCCTATTTCGCGGACGGCGATTACACAAACGGCACCGCTACCTTTTAAGCTGAAAAAAGTGAAAGGGCATTTCCCAGTCCAACGGTCATCGACAATGCACAACAGAGCACAACGCTTTCTAACAATAGTTGGCGCGGGGAGTTGGTGTAAAACCAAAAAAAAAGATTGGCGTTGAGTACTACCTACTCGCTGAGCTCAAGTGGAGCATCTCAAGAATAAATCTCAGTCGCCTGTGGCTGCATCTAATCCATTTTATTTCCTATTCATTTCGTCATCACGATCATCATCATGGCTCAAAAACACTGAGATTGGTTTGATACAGTTCTATCTTTTATTTTTACATCCTCAATTTACTTCACTCATAGTTGTATTGTAGTCCCAAGATGGGTACACTTTAGGCCTCCTTTTTTTGGCTTCTCCAAGCCTATTTCCTGATGTTCTTCTACCCTATATACTTCTTTATCAACATATATATTTACTATTTTTATCACTTGTTGCCAAGGCGATAGGCTATATGATTTTAGAGAAAATTGTGGGAATTTTCAGCTACAAACTTAATTTTCGGATAAGAACGAAGCGTAAAAGAAAATCGATCAAAATAACTTCTTTTAATCAGGCTACCGATAAAAAAACAGCCCTCTATTTTTGAGTGAAGGTAATTTTATAATGCAAAAACTGAAACCAGCTTCAATCTCAAGTAGGAAGCACTAAAGAAAATCAGTCAAAATAATATGTAATTTATTTTACTCAGGCTACCAATAAAAAAACAAGCCCTATATTTTGAGTGAAAATTATTTTTATAAAGCAATAACTGAAGCCAGTGCTTGGAAATATGAACCTAAAAGGTAGGGACCCTTGGTAGTCCTGAGAGTCATTTATAACAAATTAGATGGCACAAAAACCGTCTCCATGAAAAACTACCTGCATCTACCAAATCATAAGATGATCGGTGGAAGGGTGTCTCATACATAGTAGGTGTTCTGGTCCCATATACGCGCACTGGCTAACGCCGCTTGCGGTACTGCAAGATGCCAATAATAATACGATTAAACAGTGAATTTAAAAACTCTACTGATTGTTGCAATTTAGATACAACCCCTGAATTGCCTTCCATCCTCCGTAAATACTGCAGTAACACCTTAAACGATGAGAGACGCGTTCACGTCCACTAAAATAATATGATTTTCTTAACATAATGTCATAATAATAATAATATTAACTATTTCTTTTGACATATATTTCATCAGGTAAATATCAATAAAATATCAATTGTTTTCACTAAATCAAAGGATTTCCGCACACACTCAACAAAAAACAACCATTAATGGTAAAGTACACCCTTTTCCAAGAAAAAGTGCCACAACAAAGCATGCATGAACACGATTGTACGAAAAACATCCTCTTTTGTAAGAAAGATGCTATCTTTTGCATTAAGGTAGGCGGAGTAGCTCTGAGCTCGCGGTGCCATCTTTTTGCTGCGCCCTCCTTCAGCCCTTCCCGTAAACCCTGTTACTCCAGTTACTGGCACCACGGAAATGATGCAACTCTGGCGTCCAAGGAAACGGCAAAAAAAATGAATCACGCTCCGCGGGTGCCTACCCCATTGTTTCCCGGCGCTGTGATGACTTCGCCGGTAAAACGCGCGAGCGTGCCTCGTTCACACGCTTATTTACTTTCGAAAGCTGTCACTGCTGAAGCATAACATTTCTTTCGCTCGAAAAAAGGGTACTGAGCAGCTCAAAGCACTCTCCTTTCTTATATTTCCTCGAATAGCTAATCTTCAAGTTATTTAATCACAAGCGTAGTTTGTCGTAGTCAATCTATCTGCGGATGGTTAACGTTAAGATAAAAAAAAACTCCCTAAACGGATGATAAAAGGCTTATTATGGAGTAAGACATAATAACTGCATGTATCAACTAAAACTTCATAAGCACTTACTTCCTATATCCACCCGAAAAATGTTAATTTCTACCCTGGTATTCCCTTCCTTTGATTATTGTAGTCTTGTTTATAATGACATTTATAAAGAGCTGGATAAAAAGTTACAAAGGCTACTTAATTCATGCGTAAGATATGTATTCAATTTAAGAAAGGATGTTCATGTATCACAGTACAGAATCAGCCTTGGTTGGCTAAATCTTTGTAACCGAAGAAAATATCTACTCGGTGCTCTTCTTTTTAAGATTTTCAGAGAAAGAATCCCTAATTATCTCCGGGAAATATTTATGAACAGATCCTTAACCACTCACATGTTATCTCGCAAAAAGGGCTATTTATGTTATCCTACTCCACGTACAACTACCTACCAGAAATCATTTTTAGTTATGGAATCTAAATTTTGGAATTCTCTCCCTGAGGATCTAAAACAGAAAGGCTCCAACCATGCATTTAAATATAAATTATACATGGCTTTACTCAATGGAGAGCGAAAATAAACTCCTTCATAAAATACAGCCAACATATTCCGTGTTTTGTCAAATTTTAATCCTTGTTTCCGTGTCATTTCTTTATTATTTGTGTATCAAACAACTTTATTGTTATTACTTAATATTTTCATGAACTTTGTGCTTTTGATGAGCCAATTATTGTAAATTGTGTTTTGCTCCAAGGGTATACCCAGAGTACGAATAAATATCTATTCCATTCTATTCCTATTTGATAGAAAAATCTCATGTCGCAGGTCATGCGCTTCAATCGTAAAACTTGCGTAACAGCAATGCCATCGTTTACTGACATTTCCCCACCAAAAATTCGCTGGCTGACAGACTAATTGCTAGCAGGCATTTTCCATACCACTCAAAGGTTATTAATCACTTCAGTTCCGATAGTGACAGCTGCAGTTTTGATTGCTGCCAATATGTGCTAACGACCGCCAGAGACAAACATAGCGGCTTCCATGCCTATCGCCATGAATGATTTTCTGACGACTTCTTCGCAAATACCGGTGCTCATCATCTACATCTACATAATACCCTGCGAGCCACCTCTAGGGTGTTTGGCAGGGGGTGATCAATCACCAGCATGCAGCATGCATTTGGACTCCCACATGCACACCACACCGTCCAAAAAACGTCCCGTATAATAACAAACTATACTACTATATGCTGTTAGAAATAGAATATAGAATAGAAATTCAGAAACATGCTTTAAGTTTTACATAGGTTAGTAGGCTACACTACAATTCATGCAATCTATTTACGAGGATTTCATGAACCATTAGTTCTGGCCAGGGGCGCAGCCAGGAATTAAGGCTAGGGGGGTTTTTAGGCGCAACTAATACTTACGGGTGTGGAGGTATTGCATACAAACCAGGGTAAGCAGGAGTTGCGGGGTCCCTCCTCCACAAATTTTTTAAGAATAATGGTTCAAAATGGCGAGTTTTACGGCTTTCTGAGGGATATTTGATTGATCCTAACACTATTCTGTAAGTAATACTGATCCAAAAAAGTAAAATGGATAAAACTTTAAAATTTCTCTGAGCTCTGGGGGGGGGGGTTTATCCCCCCCTCGCTGCGCCACTGGTTCTGGCAATGTTTATGAACTGTGATCATGTGCGTGTCTACAGTGAGTTCAGTGGTACCCACGCGCGATCTCCAAGGGGCGCAAAAGTAGCCACGAAAACCCAAACAATCTAGCATATGTTGGAAATTTAAGTAATGACACAACAAGGGTTTTAGTTTTTTTCATAAGCACAAGTAATCATTGGTAATCATCAATAAAATTATATGAGAACCTTTAGCCTACGATGGTTTCAAGGTGTTGTAATGATTACTTTTCTATATGAAAAACTCTCTCTCTCTGATATAACGAGCGTACGCGACTTCAATTGGAAATTTTATAATAAACACTTAGAATTAACATATACGTGTAGTTCTTAACGATTTAGCGTCTTATTTCTCCAACGCTTAATCCCTTAGGAATTGAGTATGAAAAACTAATTCAGACGATTAGAGTATCTGTATTATGCTGCAAAAAAGTCAATTTATAAACCTCGCAAGACCGTTTTTTTTTCATCGAAAGTTTTTGGATAATCTCAATGTTTTTCTACGCTTCCGGATTTTTTCAAGAAACCAGTCACGTTTTCTCCGATCGTCTCCATCCGGAACGCGATTGCATAATGAATACTTGCGTTGGATCTTTGGAGGGCAGGAAGTCTATTCTCGTGTTGGTTCTTAAGACAGATTATGCGTCTTTAAAGAACGAAAGAAATTCGAAGAAATTCCCTTTCATCTGTCCGATATATGGCGGTATTCTTAAGGGAGCACAGTACCTCGTTGGAAAGCGTTTAACGCTCAAATACAATTTAATCTATTAGCTCTCATATCTCTTCGTGAAAACCTTATGCAATGCCACTCGCATTTAATGAATATAAACCACAGAATATATTAACGCCTGCGTAGAGTTTCACCGACGCCGTGGATACGAAAAATGCTTACGTATATTTCAGGCGTTAACTTCAAATTCCTATATGGTGATTTTTACAGTTTTTTTTCGAAGAAAGTGCTGTAATCTTTGCACCAATTAAGTTATATATTTCATTTCTGGGTCTGAAACTAAATGAAAGTGTTTTGAAAATTTTTTAAAACAAGTTAGTGGGAGATTTTTTTCTTAACACCTACAATAAAACGATCAAAGTTTCGTAATGGTGCTACCAGCCCATTCTTTTCTTAGGGAAAACTGAAAATTGTAAAAGCAACAAAAGCCTACGCTGGGCTACTGCAAGGTATATACGCATATTGTGATGGCCTACAAGGCTAATTGCTGAGGCAATGGACACCCTTATTATTTTGTTTATTGCACCTTGAAAGGCTTTTTCACAATTTTATTTAAATTAACGGTTAGAATAGAGTTTTGAAAAATAACGACACCCATCTTTTTTACGCTTTCCATCTGTCGCGTACGTATCCATGAATTTGCTGCCAAAAATCTACGTTCTTAAACCTTTCACAGATTAGTTGATGACGTCAAGAATGCGTGCCGAGGGGTCCCCGCCACTCATTTACTACCCCTTTACTCAATCTGATTTTTCGCGGTTCGTTGTAGCTTAGCTTCTATCGATCGATTCATTTCCAACATGAAACCCTCAACTAAATAATCCCGTGGAAATCGAATGACGTCACCAACTCATTTAACTAGCAGCAAATATTGCTGTTTTTCATTCAAAACTTATGAGAGGGAGGCTGATTAAGGAAAATTTCTTTTCACCGTAATTTATATTTTCTTTTCGAGTACCGATTTCTTGTAATACATTGTGGTTTTAGATCTGAGCGTATACTCCAATTGGCGTAATATTAGAGACGATGAAACAACTCTTAGCCCGCTATGGATGGGTCAATAAAGTAAACAAACTCTTATTTGATGTTCTGATAACTTCTAATGAATAAAATATCGAGTTTCCATCCATCATTTGCATATTTTCCTTTCCCTTTCATTTGGAGAGAAAAATAATCCTCAGCAACTATTGTGTAACACAGCCTTCATCTAAATGAACTGAGATTTTGGAGAAATTCGTTGCCTGAAAAATTTCTCTCCACTTCATACGATTACCCTGCGAGATTTTTTTTATGGAACGATCAGCATTTTCATTAGTAGTCGCAAATCGGTTTCTCCATCTTTAAAGCAGTTCTCGATCGCCAGAACTCAATTTCAAAACGTCCGCACTCTGTCTTGGTAAAATTCCAGTTTGAGAATACCCGTCCATCGGAGAAAAACCGGTTCCATTATTGTTACTCTCCGCGAATTTCCTCTTTTAGGATATTCCTCTGAAACTGAACGGTTAAAACCAACCACATACTTATCTCATGTTTTGTGAAACCTGTTAGCGTCTAGCGATACCAAATGGTAATCGCTGGTAGTGTATTCTTAAAATTTCATCGAGTACCTTGAGGATGGCACTTCAAGTGCAACACTCCGTCCGTCGGACAGGACGTTAAGCAGCGGTCCCCTTGGCGCTTTTAGTTAGGTGTAGGCTAATGTCGACGAGTGGTTCTTTCTTGTCGAGCGACTAAAGACGCACATATTGAAATTTATTTATTGTGAAAAAAAACTTCTTGAGCAAAAAATTCTTAAAATAAAAAATAGAAACTGTAAGTAATTCTGTTTTCACTTTATCCATGTTCAAAATCGCACCGCTCTTTTATGGTAGTCATTTATTATTCCCCGTCCTCGAAGGCACGATCCTTCACTTTTGTCGACTCCGAATAAAATATCTACTCATTCATGGAACGACAATAGGGTGGTTTCCTATTATTTTTTTATTGCCTAAATCGAAAGATTATTACTCCTGGAGTACGCATTTCACGCTCTTAGATTTTCGAATGACGATATCTATTTTTCGCGATTAAATGAAAAGTGAAAATTTTCAAGCGCGCGAAAACGCGACAGTAAAGTAGGAATGATGGGAAAAGTCCGTGTGACGTATTTCTGGTTCCCGCTGCCGCCCTGTGAGGTGACCTTAAGGCGAGGCTTGAGCGCTGATACGACGCAGGCTGTTAGCAGGTAGCAGAGTACCCTGCGAGCAGGTAGCGCTTGGCTTAAATAGGGATTATTACTACCTCATCAAGCGAAGGAAACTTTCCGACCTTAGACAATTTTAATAAGTGATTATTAAGACATGTTTCCCTAAGCTCTGTGCTTCATGCATGCATTCGTAATATCAGACGATGAAAAACTCCTGACTATTCGTTTAGCATCAATGTACTTGTGACGTCACGTGGAGTGGCATCGCATGGGCGCCAATCTGGCCTTTTTCAAATGAGGTTAAAATTGACCATTGCCATTCGTCTAAACTGGGATTTCTAAAACCAAATAATTTGTATATTATGGATACACTAATGGTGGGTAACGAATCGCAATCAATGCATTTCTTTTTATTTGATGAAGGAAACTACCCTATTACATATTAGCAGTCCAAATGCGTTATTTTCTTGCTAAACGTATTTAAGTTCATCAAATTCTAACGGCATAATCGCCTCTAGAGTTTAAAAAAAAACAATCCTTAATGGTATCTGGATAAAATTGAGGTTGAGGAGAGAAAATTCTGTTCCGCTTGTCATTTTTTGCTTCGCTTGATCTCATATCCTATTTACCGCGATGCTTTGAAGTTGTACCAAGTGTTGGCAGCACGTCTGGCTGATCGTCTGGAGCATCTGGTCGAAACGACTGATCAAGAGAGCACTCCACCGTTCAGTGATATCCACCAGCTCAGAGAAGACGAAAGCATAGCGGCGCGCCGCTAAGTTATTTATCGTGTTATTAGATAGTTTTTTATTATTTTATCATGAATTTCGAAATAACTCCATGATACGAAAACCAATTCCCTCGAAATGGCATTCAGCATCCTTGAGGATGAGCCCAAAGCCGGAGCTCGAAACGTTTGCAGAAAAGGAGTTTCAAACCCGGTGGGGACCCCGAGAGAATCTTACCCACACAATTCGCTGGGAAAGCAGTAATTCTTTTTTACCCATTCGCTTCTTCATTTTTAATTGAAATTTTGGACCGAAATTCATTTTTTATTTTTTCTTAAAATTTTCATTTGCATATTTATATATATATTATGAAATTCAATGACGATATATCAATATATATTGGCTATATATATTGCTAATTTGACAATTTTTGTCTTTTTTTACATAATAATTATTTATATTCATTAGCTTTAACCAATTTTTAAAATGCAACGACGACAATCACGCTACTGGCCGTTCACTGGCTCTTTACCGTAAGGAGAAAGAGGACCCCATTTAAGGAGGCCCAAGAACATGGCAGATAAGCGATATATCTTTTGCATTTTCGCGCGCATTTCATTTGGCGGCGCCACTAGGCAGCCGTATCTCGTTCAGTGTGACTTTCACGATTAACCGTGGTGGGCGTCTTTTTTATTTGAAAATCGTCTCTAATGGATTTAATGCGTGGATTTTATGATTTTTTGGCTCAGTTAGATATTACTACCGCGTATTTCCTCGTGAAAAGTGGCTATAGATGACTGGAAGCGCCGCGAGTAGTGATTTTGAAACCTGAATTTAATGCGCACGGAGCGACAACAATTCTAGCGGCAAACTTGAGAATCCTCTAATGCAATATTCGTGGTAAGGAGAATCGATACAGGCCGGCGATTTCCGGCTATTTACCCGAATGGATTAATGTGAGAAATCCTTTCAGCTTGCGTCGCTCTCTTGGCCAGCCTTGCTCTCCGGGAAAACGAGTACTTGTTTTAATGTCGCGTATAAGGGGGAGAGTTACGTCAAGGACAGTCCTCCGGCTGTCCTTCAGGTGAACTCAGATACCTCTGCGCGATTATTCACACTTGCCACTCTCATCTCAAACATGTATTCAGGCTCGGTGGTCCAGCCATTGAGTCCATAGGGACATCGTTTAATTCGCAAAATCTCGGAAAAGTGAACCGTTTTATCACGGGAGTGTGATATCTTGCTTTCCCAGCGTATTATTTATGGCAAGCTATTTGAGTGTCTCATCGGGTGATTGCTTTCATCGTTGCTGACGTTTCGAAGACTAGAGTCCATTTTATTAAGTTTATTATATTACAATTTTCTTACCATTTACACGTGCATTATCAATTTTATTCTGCAATAATAAACGAACATGACGATAGAACGATATTAGGCCATAATTAATTAGAATGATGATTAATATAGTAAAAAATGAAGTTACAATTCGCTTTTCTCGAACAATTTTGCGGCATTGGGTCATAATTAATTCCGCTAAAACTTGTCTGGACCATACTACCCCTCGCAGTGCAAGAACAAGATGGTTGATTCTTTGATATCTGAATTGCTATTTATTGATACAGTTCAAGAAGATTTTTTTGACTCGCTCGTCTTCTCCAAAATGTCTACTAAAATTTTAAAACGTGTTTCAATTATTTGAATCGTTTCGTTATGGCCTAGCAAAATTGCAGCTCATGTTGTCCCTCCGCAGCATTGTGAAGTTTGGAGGAAAATTAAAGATTTCCGTGCTGAAACCTTGAGTTTTTCTAAGTCGTTGCAGTGAAGATGTAGTCGTGCAATACTAATTTTTATTATTATAATCCTCTACCTACATAAAAATTCAAATTGGCGTCCGCAAGAACTATTTTTCGTATAAAAAAAATTCCGTAAAAAATTAATGGATTCACTGTATTCAACTGTCATCAGAAATAAGTGAAATTTTTAAGTAAGTACTAGATAATGCGATGTAAGAAAGAATATTTTTTCCTTAGGATATCGAATCTAGATGTTGTCCTGGCAACCATATTTTACTTAATCCCTAGTTACGGAGAAAAGAATTTATTTGCACTAGCTCAAGAACGCTTTAATTACCCACCTATTACAACGTATAAATTATCCCAGATACATTTGCAGTCATTTTGATCGCACTAGGTGCAATTTGCTGAAACCAGTGAAATCAAACTTCGCCTCTCCAAAAAAAGTGTTGTATCTCATTTCCGGCATAAGTATGTGCTTATTTATCGCAAATTATGATACGGTAACCGCACCGAGAGAAGTTTTGCTCTTCGGAAGGTAATATTTGTTGTAATGAGGCAAATTAGGTTCTGCTAAGAGAACGTAAATACAGTCATGATATGAAAGCGTTTCGTGTATCATGTATATTAATGAAACATGATCTCTGCATTTTTTTCGGTTTACATTCCGCATCATTTGGCTTGTCCACAAGCCAAATTATGCAGATTTGCGAAATGATGAGGTTTCGCTAGCTATCCTGCCAGCGTTATCAGGTCAAAGGTGAAACCAATGCCCACAAGCCAACTGACGTGGAAGAAAACCCGAGAAAAATGCAGACATCAAGCCATTACCGCAGAAACATTCGTACTAACAGAAATGTAGCATTTTATATTTTGATTAAAGGAAATTAAAACCATTTTTCAATGAAAAATAAGTAATTTATCATCTTGTCCCGGTCTCTCTTACGTGTAGCATGATCCAAGGGAGAAACCATGGAAACTCTCAGTTGACTGGAGTGTAGTCGTGCGTCCCGCCTTTCCTATAATGGCCGATGATTTTCCGTGAGAGCCGCCCTTCCTCTCCATAACCCTCCCTGCACAAAAAAAAACTTCTTCTCGGTCCACTCATCATTTTCATCCGGCGACCTCGCAACCTAAGACCAAGGACCACCTTCTCCCACCCTCCTTCCTTCCCCCCTACACTTTCCCCATCGAAAACCAAACCCAATACAAAGCCTGGACGCGTAAATGTGCAAAGATATGTCCTCAGCCCACTACCATTCTCCACGTTTTTCGTCGACCTACCGAAATGCACTATTTTCTTTATCCCTATGATTTTTAAATATACCACCGTTCAGCTCTAGAAAACCAAATACATAGGTACGTTTGATAGCTGAAGTGTTTATATTGAACTCATTAATGTATCCCTTTACGTAATTTCTGAGATAATTTAGAGATCTTTAAGGTGGTACATTCTTCAGTGGAAATTTTTATTGTACCAACTTAACAAACAGCATTTTAAAATAATTGTTGGATATTATTAGCATCAAAATGGTATAATGAAGTGCTCCAAAAGCTTTAACGCATTTTAGTTCAAGTTTAGGCCTCATTTACTGGAGAAAATGTCTAAAAATAATCGTTTTGTTAAAGAAAGTATGATATGTTACTTTCCCGTTTGATTAATGGTAAGCTATTCGGGTGTCTCACCGGGTGATTGCTTTCATCGTTACCGACGTTTCAAAAAATCGAGTCCTTTTTATTGATTTTATCAAGGGATATTTAAAAACCAATTGTTTACGACATCAGATATCAGACGCCTTATAGCTGAGGGGTACTTCATACCTGGCGCGAAGCTAGGAACTAAGGCTAGGGGGGTTTTAGGAGCAGCTAACACTGGGAGGCATGTAATACGGGAGGTGCGGTTTCCCTCCCCTAGAAATTTTTTTAAGATAATTGGTTGAAAATTATGAGTTTTACGGCTTTCGGGGGAAAATTTTATTAATCCTTACACTATTCTATAAGTAATATTTATCCAATTAAGTAAAATGGATTGATTTTAAAATTTCTCTGAGTTCTCAGGGGGGGTTTATCCTCCAAAACCCCCTCGCTGCGTCATTGCTGCATGCATACCACTAAGGTTACCCCTCGCCCACAAAACGACGACCTTTATCCGCTCGTATCCGAGACCAATCGACTAAAACTGAATGCAAGCAGGTATGTAGCAGTGGCGCAGCGAGGGGGGGGGGGGGGGTTGAGGGATAAAACCCCACCCTGAACTCTTTGTCAGAGAAATTTTAAAATGTAATCCATTTTAATTAATTGGACAAATATTACTTATAGAATAGTGTAAGGATTAATAAATTATCCCTCAAAAAGCCGTAAAACTCGCCATTTTGAACCATTTATATTAATAATAAAATAATGGAGGATTAAAAAACATTCTTCTTCCTAATACATTATAAAATTCATGATAAATTAAAAAATAGTTTTCATCCCTCGGAGAAAAAGCTTGGGTGCTGATAAGGTTTATTAAAAAAGAGTGTAGGTGAGGCTGATTGGTGAGAGCGGATTGGCACACGATATTAATATGAGTGGATGAGAAGCCAAGGGGCACCAGTGATTTCATTATTCTATGCAGTGTTAGGTACAGACATTAGGTAAAGACAACAAACAAGATCAATTAGATGTTTAGTAGTGCATTTGATTTTCCGCTCGATGTCAGCACAGAACATAGACTCACTTGTATCCCTAGGCAACCAATTTTTGTGTATTTCTTCCAACAATTTACGTTACTCTCTTGAGAAAAAAATCACTTGTGCCCCTTGGCTTGTCGACCCCTCATATCTAAACCTAACGAGCACCCACGTTTTACTCTGTAAACTGATGAAAAGCGTATTTTTGTTGCTACTGGAAAAGCCTTTTTTTATTCTTTGTAGTGGTAAATCATGTAATTGATAAAACCAGACCTGTTAAAGAAATTTCTAGCAAAAAAATTATAAATAACACCATCTATTGAGAAAATTTATAACTAATTTTTGCAAATGAAAATTTAATTAATTAGAGTACAACGGAACAAAATTTCAAATTTATGATTACAGAATATTGTACTGTCATCAGAAGCAAACAAGGGTGCCAAATTTCAACCCGATATGACTGTGGGAAGTGGGTTGAAAATCATGATTGGAAGATTCAATCGATGAAACAGACGAACACAAGAAGCAAGCTAGGAAAAAGCGTGTAATATTAAAACAAAATTCGTCATTTCAGATGATACGAGACTTGTCTGTACGAGAACGTTATGTTTATTATTCTTTTGTTTTTTTCTGTCCGCAGGGTCGCTACGTGCGCATAGGATTGTGTATGCCTGCGCAATGCACTGCCGATGACGTGGTCACCCTGATGCGAATCTCTTCCCGGACGGACTCTTCGTTGGCCATGCCGCGCTCCCTGCACGTCCTCGAGGTGAAGACACCAGCCGAATACTACACTTTCTGGACCGATCCCACATTTCACGCGCTCGTGTAAGTATTTTACAATGTTATCGCCTCCATTCCCAGTTTATGGAAAAAAGCAACGCGGTGATTTTCGAAAATTACCGCAATTTTATGAAATTTACCGCGAAATTAAGGATGAAAAAAATTAAGTATGAAAGTTACTTGGTTCAACATCATTCTTTACTAATATAAGACCGCAATTTTTGTAAATACAGTCTTTTTAAAATTCACAGTGAAGTAAACAATGTAAAAATCAAATATTCAAGATAGGCACAAGAAATTTCATTCTACAAAATTCACTAACTCTTGATTTACTTTGTGATATTCCATTATAAGTTTTCCTGGATATCACAAAATTACTTATACCACTTATTTTTTATCAGACTTTAAAGCAAATCATAATTTGCGCCTGAAGATGATGATAATTCATTGAAACCCGGGTCGCGCTCTGATAAAAAATAAGTGGTATAAGTAATTGCCTGATATCCAGGAAAACTTATAATGATCATTCTATACGTTACGCGTTATTCTTAGAAACTTAATGCAATATTCGAAATTTACAATGAAATAAGAAATTTACTATAAAATGAACAGTAGCCAAATCAAATATTTAGGGTACTGAGGTAAAAATTATCCCCTGCGGATATAATGCAATAATTTTCGATTATTTCGGCATTTTTTTATTTACGACTAAACTAAAATTTTAAATTACTTGGAGAAAAATAATACCCCAATATCATTTAAGATTCCTTAATTTTTCAATTATTGGCACAAGTTATAATTTCGCATTTTTTAGAATAAGTATTGGAGATTTTGCTTTGAATTCATTATTATACAAAACAAATATATGAGTATTAAATATTGACATTCCCATTAGAAGTAGATCACCTCATTATATGCTGAACATTTTCTTGGGTTTTCCACCGGTAGGTGTTATCCATGTATCCCGACTTTTCGAGCAGCGGCTTGCTGTTCATCCTCAGATAGTCTTCTGATTCAGAATATCCCCTTTTTATTTTCTACTACACTAAAATTCTAAAATACTTAGGATGAACTGAGAATGAACAGCAAGTCGCTGCTCGATACGTCGGGAGACATGGTGAACATCAACCGGTGAAAAACCCGAGAAAGTTTCTGCACCTGATACGCCGAGAAAATCTAAGATCATGCATCACCTCATTATATTAAGCGTGCTTACGATGGCATTCCAAATATTTTGGACGTGAGAGGAAGTAGGCAGGGTCTCAGGTGGAAAATTATGGGGATGAAGAAACGGACGTGAGAGTAATTAAACGAAAATTCTTCCCGTGTTCGAACCGTTTTCTACTTCCTGATCGGTGACTTAAAACGCTCCGCCACGTTCCTTTCCTCAAAATGCTTCATTTGCTATTGATATTCCCCTCTTTTGGTTAATTCCCGGAGGGAATCGGGCGAACGCGCGACTCGGCTCTTGCTCATCTGGAGAAAGTTAGAGGGCAAGTCCTTCCGCTTCAGGAGTCATTCCTCCCTCTATCGGAATGATTTTAATGGTTTTGTGGATTATATCCTCCCGGAACATGATGTGATACGATGAAACCTCAGAAAGAATACTAGCAAGTACCCGCATGGTGGCCACGCAGTTGGAGGTGGTTGAGGTAGCATAGAAACCACGCAGTGTCGGTGACTTGCGGAAGATGTTAAGAAGTCCAGTGGCGCAGCGAAGGGGGGGTTTTGGGGATAAACGCCCCCCCCCCCCTAGAGCTCAGAGAAAGTTGAATCCATTTTACTTAATCGGAATAATATTACTTATAAAATAGTGTAAGGATTAGTACAATATCCCCCAGAAAGCCGTAAAATTCACCATTTGAACCATTTATCTTTACACAATTTCTGGGGGAGGGCCCCCGCACCTCTCGCTTACCCTGGCGGGTATTTCATACCCCCCAGACCTTCAGTATTAGTTGCGCCTAAAACCCCCCTAGCCTTATTTCCTAGCTGCGCCCCTGAAGAGGTCTGCTCAGAAAACATCGGGAACTAAATTTGTAAATTTCTCGTGAGTTTGAAGAATCTGGCGATCAGAATTTTTTTACTATGTTGATATGCATTCCCCTGAAAAATGATAAAATTTTCAGCTGAATTCATTGTTTATTTTGTCTTCGGCAGCTACTAAAGTTAGACGCGTTTTTATGAGCTCGACGATTTTCGACTCAAAAATGAATTGGTTGCTCGTGATTTTTGGCCAAAAACAATACTGTAACGACACCCCAGCCACCACATTCCCAGACATGGCTCCATACGAATCTTTCCCATTTTCAAAAATAATGAGAAACTTAAAGGACCGTCGTTTTACAAGCATAGATGAAATTAAAAGAAATCGCCGAGAATTGTTACAAGGATTGGAAGAAGCGTTGGCACAAATGATATCAAATAGACGAATATCGAAGACGAATAATTTAACATTTTTAAAAACTGAATTTCCGTTATTTTATGAGCACACATCGTATTCACTAAGTGCTGCCATTTTTTATTTAGTGTCAACCTAAATTAATTGTTCTCAACAAGTTCGAAGCCTTGACCTTTCGATTGGATGACGGCCTTAAACGAGGAGTAAATTTGGGATCTAAATTTCACGGAGAAATAATCTATAATCCAGGCTTAACCAAAATTTATATCCCTAGTGATCTTATCCACCAGATTTGTTACTTTTCGACGCTATTCCTCGCCGTTGCTACAAGCTAGGGGACTGCATAGAGGAGGCCCAATTCCATCCCATTGAAAGCTCACTTCTGTCCCCACTTCGGTCGTATTTTATTCGGTTTTCAAAAATTTCAGTTGCGCGGTGATGAGGGCATTGTGATCCACTATTTTCCAATATTTTGCATCATAATGCTTGTAATTGCGAAGGATAGTATTGAAGAGTTATGAATTCGATATATCACAACATCATGTATATAAATTTCGGTTAACACCCCTAATTATATCTTATTTCCTCGAGAAACTCTGATCAATTCGTCCGTCAGCGACGCGAGTGGCGACTTTTGTAAACCCATTTAAATGCGCGGTGGGTGACAACACATTTAGAGGCCGACTTGAGGATCCTCTTTTGAAATACTCATGGCTACATGCTATACTACAAAATATTGGAAACAAGCGAATCGCTCTGCGCTCATAGCTGTGCTGCGGGCATTTTTGAAAACTGGTTAAAAAGCGACCGAAGTGGCAACAGAAATCAACGCTCTACGGAGGGTTCGTCGACATTTTTTCATGCAAGGGCCAAAAATCGATTTCCTATGGTCCGGATAGCCACAATTCTCCACGTCTCTTTACCACTACATTAATAAAATATTAAATAAACATAATTTCAAAGTGCAATAATATTTATTGGCTAAAAATTTCAACCAATCAATCAATTCGATTTTTGACGAGAGCGTCGATATTTGATTCGCGATACAATATTTTCATTAGCCACTAGGGGCCCCAAGAAATTAGCCTGCGCGCGGGTTGAAGACACTCGTTCTAAGGGATGAAAAGGGAACACCATGTGGTTCCCTTTGGTTGAATGCCTCCTACTGGAAAATGTGAAGTCATAGAAGCTTTGGAAATAGATGGTCTCTGTGATTTGGCAATCACCTTTAACGTTGAACTTCCCGTCCTTGGAAAGTCATGAAACCTGTTATGATTTCTTTCAGAGGCCTTGAGACTCATTCGACCCTAAGGAAAAAAATGAGCACTTCATCCTAACGGGATACCAATCTGTTGTGGTGGCACGAAATTCAGAAAAACAAAAGTGATACTGGTGTTCTCTCAAACTCTCTACTTTGGTCCCTATTCAAAAGGCCCTGATCATTCGCCATGAGCATATATATCATCAGCAGTTGCGCCTGGAAGTTGTTTTACTTAATCGCCCTCAGTAGACGCGACGCACAGTGGTCCGGATCCGGAAAAAAGGGGAAAAAAATAATTTTTT
Organism: Ischnura elegans; assembly: GCF_921293095.1. Classification (NCBI taxonomy): domain Eukaryota; kingdom Metazoa; phylum Arthropoda; class Insecta; order Odonata; family Coenagrionidae; genus Ischnura; species Ischnura elegans. Next base: position 54,218,097 of record NC_060254.1, on the reverse strand, counting down.
CGACCTTCTTGAAACTCGTTTGACTACGTCAGTAATGTAGGAAAAGATCTGGGGTATAACAGTTCATGCTTACTTTATTTATAAAAAAATTGTTTCTTTATAAAATAAATTGTTAGCTTAGATCTATTGCGTCCATTTAGCGCTATTTCTAACGTAAAAGTGCTTTTTCCGTATTTTTTCGAAAATTACGTATTTTACATTAAATTTTGGCTTGATGTGGCAAGCTATATTGGTAAACTAACTTTTTAATGTGATAATATAGACATTATACTGTCTTAAAATCTATATATCGGCATTTTAGTGATTTTGACGATTGGTGTGGAAGTAAATGAAGAGGATACAATATTTTCACAAAAATTCGAGTAAATGTTGCGTTTAAAAAATTGACGTCGATTACCGCGGCTACGTTTATATCGGTGACAAGAAAGTACTCTTTTTTTTAAAAGATATTAAGAAATAAAATATCTGCTCTTTTTCGCAAGTCGAGGTGGTCATGGGTCCAAATTACGCTTTACAAAAGAAAATATGCACGCAGCAGTACTAGTCACTGTAAACCCTTTTAAATACACGATGGATAACAGTATATATTGTGGCCGACTGTAGAATCCTCAACTGTACAACTCATGATTACAGCTTTCATGAGCGCGTCCCCCTCATCAAAGACAGAAAGGCAACGGAAACTTGAACCCAATCGCAGAGTCATCGCTGTGATGAAATTTTACCGTTCAGTTCATTCGAAACTAAATCTATCCTGTGCCTTACTTTTCTTGAATCGGCCCAAGGTCATATTTGCTTGCCTTAAAATCTCTTCCATTGACGATACCATGACCCTTTTGAAACGCGATGTTTGATATGTCGAGAATGCCACCTGCTACAGTATAATTACCCTTATATATAGGGGGGTTAGGTTTACTCTAGTCCTTCGAAACATCATTAAGGAGTAAATAATTAGGAATTCCTAAGAATTAGGAATTTATTTCAATTTGTTTTTACCTCTTACTCAGTGATTTAATCCCAAGGTTGAGTTGGACTTTTAAGGGTAAAACTCATTCTGAACTAAGCCTGAGGCGTGTGAAACCACATATTCAGGATGGGGAGCATTGTGTATATCTGGGCCACTTCGCACGTCGAGTTTTTTTGTGTTTCCGAGGACTTCACCATCAAAAACATTGGACTTAGTAGAAATTGAATAGAAATATTAGTAGAATTGAATAAAACGAAATATTTTCGTTTCGTTTCACTTGCCATTCCTTGTGATAACGCATCTTCAGGCCGACTGGGTAATCCTTTTACCCCGTACGTTAGTAATTGTACTAATATCAGGCCACCCGGCATAGCTCGGGAAGGATAGTACCCATAGAACTGGGAAAATTGTAACTTAGATTTCATGACCATATAGCATTTTTATGTTTTCTGTTTGAGCGTGTCAAAAGGTGTACCTACCCGTTAGGATGTCCAACCGCTGTTGTTGACGTTATGCAATAAAACAGAAATGATAACACGAAACTAAGGACGCGTCGGACGCAACCGAAAGTAACACTGCGGGGTTTCATCTACATCTAAATACCACCCTGCAAGCCGCCTAAAATGCGTGTGGCAGGAGGTGTTAAGGCCGTTTTACACGGTACACGGAATTGCGCAATCTGACGTACGTGCGAAGGCGCAATCAAAATTGCGTCGTGTAAAGCGGTGAATTGCTAGAACACATGCGAGAATGCGTGTATGCGAGACGGCAAAATAGCCCCTGTTCTAATTTCGTCCATGCATTCGCGCAATTCCACGCTATTTTAGAAATTAATGCAGCTCTAACCTGCGCAATTCCGTGTACCGTGTAAAACGGCCTTTAGGACAAACAGCCATTTGCACATAAAAAGACACGCTACAAAGAAATTACGACCGGCTTTTATTTAAGTCCTTTATAGTTCGGGGGAAAAAGGAATTCGCTTATACATCCGTTCGACAAAATATCTCTCTTAATATATCGCTTCTGCCGGATCTGGAAATATAGTGCGGCTTTAATATTATGTTATCCGTGTCGCTCTTAAAGATACCCATTCTCAATTGTTCAAACAATCTAAGCCTAGCGCGCAACCTCCGGGGCGGGTTTGGGAGTATGATATGCTCCTATGTATAAACTTGATCGCAATCCGTGCAGCCGTATGGAAATGCTTAGCGGACAGACAAACAGGCATCCTCTTTTATATTAATAGAATTGTGGAAAATTTCGATCTCTCTTTTCCATTAAATTATGATAGCATAAGCTTTGAGCGTGGGCAAAATAGACCGTTCGATCGAGATGCATGCTTACACTTAAATGAACATTCCTTCGTTGTGGACGTCCTGATAACAGGAACACTTTGACTCACCCTCTTTCTTTCTCTGACAGGGCGGTGACGCTGGCCGTTGTCCTTTTGATGGTCGTCGGCACTTCGTACGACCTGTGGCTGGAGTTCGCCAAGGGTCGCGTGGCGGGTGACGCAGAGTCGGGAGGGCGCCCGGAGGAGGCTGACGCGCCGGCGCCTATCCTCATGGGCGCCTACGCCTGCCCACCGCCCCACGCCGCTTCCCGCAAGGCGAGACCGGAAGCCCCTGCGCCTGAGCACACGCTCCCCCCACAGCACACCAGGGACGAGGAGGAAGGAGGGCGACGTCTCCGGAAGCTCTACTGCCTCGGACTGCCCGTCAACATCAGCCTGCCCTCGGCCATCACCGATAGAGGTACGTGGCGAGTCCACAGATCCCTTCGATCGTATGCGGCCCAAACAGCAGACAATATCCATCGAATATCTAAATAAGGTTGATAATGTAAAAAACGTTGTTATTACACGATGGATGTTTTGACAACGTTACATATATACCCTATCTGTAACATCCACGGCTAGTTTTAAGGGCCGTTTGACTCAGGGCACGTCATTGCGCAATCTGACGTACGTACGAAGGCGCAATCAAAATTGCGTCGTGTAAAGCGGAGGATTAGTAGGACACATGAGAGAATGCGTGGATCCGAGACGGTAAAATAGCCCCTGATTTTGCAATAAAATTTAAATTTATAAGTTGTAATGAAAAAAGAGACAGAGTAATATTTCACTTCCAAAAAAATTTAAGGAAAGTGCGTTCCGGCACTGATAATTTTGCCATGGCGTCACTGATTCCTTACTTACAGGATGCATTTTTATCGTTCTTCTCTCGGCTGTGTATGTTTTTCTTTTCCTAAGGTTTCACAGTCTATCCGTAGTATATTTCCAATGTGGAATTCAATGGAACAGTATGCAACGTAAAAATTTTATAGAAAATTCTTTAATAATTTCTCTCTTCTTTTCTTCCGACTACGAATGGCGATTTTTAAGCTAGTTAGGACACTCATAATTAAAAAAGTAATGATGCATTTATGATATCGAGTCTTAAATAATAGCCTTAACTAATGTAAAATAAATGAACCCGAGAACCTCCATGGCAGTCACTTGATGCATAGTGAGTGTTTCACTAAGTTCAGAAATCGCAATTCATAGGTGAATGGAATATATGTTATCATGAAAAAAAAATCTTCCACAATTAGCCAATCTCTCGTAATTTTATAGCAAATAAAACGGGAAAGTTAATGCCCACTTTTCATATGTTGGTGACGTCATTAGAGTTTCAACTCATTAACTCGGTTAGGGAGGACCGCTTATTGATCGGAGGAATCACTTACGAGAGTGTGAACAACAAATAACCAAGCTAGACCGCTGTGCAAGGCCTAAGGGTAGATGAGACGCTGGAAGCCGCCCGGCATGATTTTGTGACCTCTTCGCGAAAGCGTTAAAGCCGTCGTTTTCGCTGCAAATAGCTCGAGGAGTAGGCTTAGGTTCTAAAAACGGAAAAATATGGGTATTTTTACCTTTCAATCTCTATCATAATCACCAATAAAAAAATTGATCCCTTTGTCAGAGTGAAATCCTTTCCTATTTGCGCGAATGAATTTCTACCGTAATTGAAAATGTTTAAAAAAATTACACAGTAATCTTCTATATTATTTCTACTGTATACATACCTTTTTCTCAACTTATACGCAACCTAACTCTACAAACGAGGTACCAAAATGCACAGAATTCATCAGAGAACATGCGACAGCATATCTTACTTCCTAAATATTGCTATTGTTTCCTAAAATTAGTTTTTAAATAATTAAAAAAAACGGTAAATATTCCTGACGTTAACGGCGCACAAACTGATACATTTGTTCATTTTCAACAATATCTCGCATTCTTTAAATAACTTTCATCAAAATGCGGCTGATTCCACATTTAAGTCTTCTGTTGATACGTAAGTATGAGTCATCATGTGCGTTTAACAGAGGATAGTGTAATTACTTCCAATGTTGTGTTTAAAGAGGTCCTCTGACCTCAATTTGTACATGAACATTCCAATTAAATTTGTACATAGGACCCTACCTTTTTTTTCTACATTTTAAAATTAGAAACGCGCCTATCCCTCTGTGGACCTGCATTGAAAAGAGCGGGGGAAGCCACGGGGAAGCCCGCTGGGAGCGGGCGCATCACGCTCGTGTTTCCAATTGCTCATCCACACTTGGTGCCTTCGAACGTAAAGTTATTTAATCTAGATCAGGGGTCTTCAACCTTTCTTAATGCTAGGGCTAAAAATCGATTTCACATCTCCCGAAGGACCAAAATGTTCTATGTCACTTTACCACCACATCAATAAAATTAAATAAAAATAATTTCAAAGTATAACAATTTTTATTGGTTAAAAATTTCAATCAATCAATGCGATTTTTGACATCGTTTATTTTTGACGAGTGTGTCGATATTTGGTTTCATTTTTGTCGTTGAAAGTATTTTCTTTAGCCTCTAAGGGCCGCAGAAATTAGCCGGCGGGCTGCGTATGGCTCGGGGGCCACGAGTCGAAGAACCTCGATGTAGATGATTATTATCATGTACTGATGTGAAATCAATTAAGATGAAATAATTTTTTGGAATCCAAGTACGAATGTTTTCTTTTTTAGAATACCTACTTCACTCTTTAAATAATACTTCCCATTTATATTTCGTTGATAATATGTAATGTCTAAAGAAATATTTTGCAAGACGAAGACCGATCTGTCCGTCGCGATTGGGAGCCTGCAGGTTAGGCAGTCCACCTTACACGCACGACGTCGCGCTCTGGCTCTTATAACCAGGGGCGCAGCCAAGAATTAAGGCTAGGGGGGGTTTAGGCGCAACTAATACTTTGGGGTGCGGGGTATTGCATACCCACCAGGGTAAGCAGGAGTTGCGGGGGCCCTCCTCCAGAAAATCTTAACATTTATGGTTCAAAATGGCAAGTTTTACAGCTTTCTGAGGGATATTTGATTAATCATAACACTATTCTATAATTAATACTGATCCAATGTAAGTAAAATGGATTAAACTCAAAAATTTCTCTGAGCTCTGGGGGGGTTTTGTCCCCCAAAACCCCCCCTCGCTGCGCCACTGCTTATAACTATCGAAATCGCTGGGCTCTTAACAATTTCAACTTTGCGGGGCAGACCAATTCTCTGAATGCGCTCACTTCTACTGCAGGACGAGCTTCCTAATCTATTTCTTTTTTCTTTTCGTAAAATAGGAGATAAAGGTTGCCCAAATGTGATGTACCATCCCAAAGATGATACCAGCTCTATTGGAGGCTATTCAGACATTGTTGGTAAGTTTTTTTATATTATAATATGTTATTTCTATGCTCTAAAATACATGTCACTACGAAATGGTTGAATTTAAAGTCATTACTCATGAAATCCAGTAACTATCAATTGATATGTGTGTGTGTGGGACAAAGATTAGTAATTTTTTTACTCATGTATGGTTTGAAATGTTGAATTTGTTGTGGCTAGCTGTAATGTTTCTCTCTTTTCTCTCTCCCTTTTGATCTCTCTGATGATAGTCTCTCGTTTGATGGAAACTATATCTTTTCTGTTGAGATGCTGCCTGTAGAGGTTCAAGCATTTTATTGTGGAAGATAAACAGGGGGGGGGGGGCAACTTACAAAAAATATTGGGGGGGGGGGCAAACTGGGAATCTTGCCCCGGGAAATTTTATAAGCAGTGAGTTTTAAGTTTTTTTGACATTTTAGAAGAGACATATGATCGACATTAGAACCCTGATAACTCGAATCTTGATGTCTGGACACTCTGGGTAAAATCGACAAGCCTGAAACATTTTTCCCTCCACTCACAACGAATTTTTGAGGGGGCTCGGGCCCCCTCAGGCCCCATGGAGTTGGCGCCACTGAAGATAAATCATGTAAAGATAAGATGCGGGATTCAAAGATTTGGTCATATGTCAAAAACTTCATGCATTTGAGCCAGATCAAATCCATGATTTAAAGATTCTATTACCAATTTTGTGGGTTTCTGCGGCAGTAGCTGAGAGTTTACAGTTTAATTAAAGGTATATTTTTGCATTTGCTCGAAGGAAATCAGAGAGAAATCTGGATAAAGAAGGAATTACCTAATCTAAAATATTCAATGTGCTGATAAACTGAGGATTCAGATCAAATGTCAATTAGGAGAATCAATTTCTGGTATCAAATTTAGATTCTGAAAAATACTTGTTTGTAATCTATTCATCCTCATAATCAGTTTACTTGCTGTTTAACATGAAGTTTGAGAAAAAGGAGATGACAATTTATAGTTTGCAGTAAAACAATAAAACTTAAATGTCTATAAGTCTAAATGCCACTTTTTAAGTTTATTTTTTCTCACTATTTTTAAAATTAGATATACTATTCCTTTTATCTTCTTGACATATTCTGAAAAAATCTAACCAGATGTACTTTTGTGTACGGATAGTTAAATTATTTTTATTATGAAGTGGCTCATGGTATCACATCCAGAGTAATGCTTTCATTTTTTCAGCTGGATTGGCATCAGAGACAGCTCTCTCCTTCTCCATCCGGAGAAACTTGGCATCCATCACAGACCAAACGGTTGGTTCTGACACCCTGCCCACGCTGCATGGACTCCGCTTCCTAAGTATGCTCTGGGTCATCCTGGGACACACATGCCTTGTCGCCTTTAAGTACTCAGGTAAGCATTCAGTTTTCTTAAGCTCTTAATGCAACATATGTGGCAAAATGTAAATGAGTGTGTATATTATTGAGTATTTAATTAATGGAAATGCATAGATATATCTGTAGAAAGAAGGAATTAATAAAAATATGCAATGCACCGATAAACTGATGATTCAGATCAAATCATTGGCATTAAATTTCAGTCCAGAAAAAGTAGAATAAATTTTCTTGTACCTTTGACCCTTTCTTGTTATACATTAACCCTTTTGCTGCTTCAATAGATTTTTCATCGGTTCCATTATTTTGCCTATTATCCAGAAAAAAATGAATTGAATCATTCATTTGACGTCGCTGAATGTCGCCGCATGAATGGACGTAGTTCCGCTAGAATTTCGAGCAGATGACAGCACCTACGACCGAAGGGAGGGTTTTTCGAAAATGTAGATATTTACCCGCATGTCGTGTTGAAAGGAAAAGTTTTTTGAAAGTCGTGGAATATCCCCGCATGTCGCAGGCAATAACCATAATGTTTTTTGCGGGTATTCCCGCTTGTAGCAGCGAAAGGGTTAAGGTACTTAAGTCTGAATGGGTATGCACTGAATGTGTTAATTAACACATTCAGCGTGAAGTACATCAATTGATGTGGTCCCGTCCAAGCCGAGATAGGAGGCATGTCAATGGACGTGCTGTGCCAGTCGGGCCGGGAGCCCTTTCTTCGCCTCCGTACGTGACTAATATCCACTTCCAAGTCTTCCAATCGTGTGCATGACCTTAAGCAAGCTTCCCTCTTTCATTCCCAGCATAAGCTTCATAAGCTTTACCCATTCCCAGCATAAGTTTCATAAGCTTTACCCTGACTCACCTCTTCACTGCATTCATACCAATGCACAAGACTGAGGGGTTATTCGTTATTTCGCAATGAAAATCATCACACTCAAAGAGCTTTTTTATCTTCAAATTAACCTTTCAGAGAGGAGTAATTCATTGCTTGAGGCAACTATGATTACTTGATAGATATGAATTGTTACCTACTTTGGGAGTGAGCCTTTGAAAGTGAGCCATTACTCATGGACACTGATTGAACCTTTACTCAATATTGATAGTTGGCTAAATCTGCACGTAATCAACAGGCCTTTATCCTGGTTTTCTCTTATGCACTCAAGCAGTTTTGCTTGAAATTGATAAATTTAAATGAATATTCTTTGCATTTGGTATCATATGAAACAGAAAATTATGGGAAAACTAAATTCATAATTGTTTCATAATAGATCTATGTCTTTTGAAAACCTTAGTCAGAATTGTTATATTTTTTGGATTGAAAGTTGCCTGCAAGCTTAAGGAAATGTATTTTGGAAAAATGAAATGAAGGTGATTATTTCAGTGAAGCATAAAAATATGTAATTGACTTTTGTTGACTGCCATAATAAAAGGGTTTACAGGACATGCAAAATCATTTATTTAGAAGATTAACCAATAACTCATTTATTTTTCCAGATAATATGGCTTATCGAGGTGTGGTAGAGAAAGAGTTTTTCTTCCAAACTATCTCAAATGCAGCATTTTCAGTCGACACATTCTTCTTCATCAGGTAAGGAAGTGTCAGAATTCTCAATGAACCATATTAGTAAATTTACACATTTTTTTCTATAGTCATAGAAATATTTTATTCTGTTATTAATGATAAGTCATGCTCATGCTTCATTTACACTTTTCTTCTTTCCAGTGGACTGCTAGTATCTTTCCTGTACTTCCGAACGACATCCAAATTAGATGTAAAACAACTGACAAGGGCAACAGGGGCCAAATCAAACATGCTGCAATTCATTGGTCTTATGGCTTATCGATTCGGAAGGTGATATCATTAAAAAATATTTTTGAAATTAGGTATTTAAGAAACTTAGTGCAGTACCATATAGATAGTAGCAATTGCTTTTAGGGACTTCAACTGACAATGAGTAGAAAATGAAATTATTGATTGAACTTTGTCAAATTGGAAATGGAAATTTTGAGGCGATACTGTCATCAATTATTTATTCACTTCAAAGCTACTTTGAGCACATGCTTTTTATTTTTTTATAATATTAATTTATGATCACATTTATTGAATGGTTAAAATAAAATTGTTCCCAAATAACTTTACAAGATTTTTTCGGACTAAAAAGAAAATTTTTCTGTAAAAGATAAAAATTTTCTCTAATTCACCATTTAAATTAATTTTGAAATTGGCAATTTCTCCTTGTCTCCATTTGAATAATTTTTGCAGTTCACTATTTTTTTCAGCAAAGTTAACCATATTTCCTTGGCATCAGTCATTTATTGTAACTTTAATGATGGAGTTTCTTTCTTATATTGATATACAGGTATTTGTCAACACTTCATAAATACAATTGCCATTTATTTTTACTGCGGGGCAGCTTTGATAAAATGTGGACTGTCTTAAATACCATCAAATTCACTGACCTTTGCATCTGCTAATTGGTAGCATTTATAAACAAGAGACGTACTGGATTCAACTTTCTTTTTGTTGGCATTGAATGCATCAGACATGATAAACTGAATATTATTGTCCTAGAAAAGTTGTAAAAGTTACTTTCAGGATTTATTTTTTAATGATATCGGATTATGACTTCAAAAACAAATATTATATCCATGACTTTCAGCGTGCCAGTCAATTAGATGCTACATACCATTCATTTACCATTTCTCGAATCAGTAATCTTTATTGTCTCTAAATTTGCCCCAATTTTTAATCTGATTAGATTCATCAAAATGCAGTGTATCTGAAGTGAATTGATTTTAAAGCGCTTAAAATTAATATGTACTTGAAAAATTTATTAAGGCGTGCAATGATAGTGTACATTTTTTATGTTTTATTGTGATATTTTGCTACGTAAAGTTTTGCTACGTATGTTTATGCATTACTCTAACTAACATTCTAACATCATATATATTGTATCTTTTATAATTCAACACCTTTTTCTTATGGTTTATTCTTTCATCTACATTCAACTTGAAGATTGACTGCTCCATATCTTTTCGTGCTCGGAGTTGTGGAAGTTACCATGAAGTTTTTCTACCATAATTCAGTGTTTGAGCCTCCAACATTGGACCACATCAACTGCCCAAAGTATTGGTGGAGAAATATACTGTACATAAACACACTTTTCCCAGTAAAGGACATGGTGAGAGCTAACCTTCTGGAAAAATTTATAATGCATTATTTTATCTGGTTGATTTGATATTTTTTATGTGGGCTTGCAGTGGTGGATACATTTATTTCAATCGATTTTATTCAATAATAAGTCTTAAAAATAATAATACCCTCTCTGCTGGGGAAAGGATAGAAAATAATGTTGGGAAATAAGTTCAGCTATGACTCATAACCAAGGCAGTCAGAAGGATAGAGTAGAAATAACAAAATTTTGTCAAAATTTATGTCCTAAAGAGGATTTTTCCCAATTAAATGTTTTCCTGAAAAATTTCCAGTGATAGGTAATTTTTTATAGCAAAGCCAAACTATGGTTGCACGTGAGTTGGATTGCAAAGATTGCACTGCATGTAAAAAGAACCAATTATGATTTTTAAAGGTGAGAGTTACATAGACAGTCTTAAGTCATTCTCTGGAAAAATAGATTTCCTCATGGACACTTTCAGTTTTAAGCCCAGAAATGTTTGAAAACAATTTTAAATTCAATCTTCTCTGGTGTGAACCTTTTTTCCTTGAGCCTTTTCACTTTGAGGGAGGTTAAATGATTTCAACTGTACAGCTACCACACCATGTACCTAACTATGTAACATTAAACTCTCTCTCTTTCAGTGTATGCTTTGGAGTTGGTATTTGGCAGATGACACGCAGTTCTATGCTCTTGGAATCATAATTCTTATTTTAGCCGTAAGGTAAGTGATGACAAAACATGAATTTTATCAGTAAACTTGATTGAATTGCATCCGTAGATAGGAAGCATTCATTCCCAGATGTTTAGTGAGGTAGGATTCATTGTCAATCAGTTTCATTATTCTGAAAATGGAAGATGAAAATAAGACACAAACAAGATATGAAACTGTACGTGTGAAATTGAAGAATAAGATACTTGCTAGATATCTTCTTCTGATATTACGTATTTCACAAGTTTCTTGGCCTAATTAATGGGGATTGGTCCTCTAATATATATAGTCTAATATGAACAATATAACATCTGGTATCTACCTCCTCACAAAGTTAGCCTTCATTGTCTACCTCAAAACCTTGAGTCTAGTACATATTTCATTCCAACATTCAATCTCATTTATTATATGCCATTATGTTTCTTGGGACAGGATAGTCTTATCAAAAGGGCATTTCTTCTGAAAAATCAGGCCCTAAATGCCATGCCGTAACTCCTTTCCTATGCTCCTGACAGACCCTTATTCTAAAAGCATACCCTAGTCATGCTTTTTTACTCTAAAGCATCAATTGTGCTTTAATTATCAAACTTTACACTAACCTCTTCTTAAATGACCAAATACACTCATGCATACCTCTCAAAAGTAATACCATTCATGTCAATTATCATTCCCTCTCACTTCCTCAAAGAGGTCCACACAATACTGCATCAGCAGCAACATTAACAAAATCTCTTTTGAAAGGAAAGCTATTCATCATAACTCTAGAAAAGTTGAAGAACTTACTAAAAAGGAGAGCATGCTTTCAGCATAATGAAATTCTTGGAATGTAGTTTTATTATCATTCTGTTACAAAATGTATCTCGACATTTTTATATTTGAATATTTCTGTGCATTACTTAATAACTTTACGGAAAATTATCATTTCCTATAATTTACATATCCTCTCCTCATAATATGCTTTGGCAACAGTTTGGATTGTATTGTTAAAATGTTTTCATTGCACAAAAGACTAAGCTTAATCGTTTTTTTCTTTCCAACAGCCATTTTCGCCTAGCAGCAGTCACCACAGCCACATTCCTTATAAGTTCCTGGTGCACGACTGCCTTCATTGCCTTCCAGAATAACCATGTTCCTAGGTCAGTCAAAGTGAATTTTATCTCCATTATTTGCATGGACATGTCTAGGTGTTATGCTAACCTTATATTGAGCCTAGTTGCACAATGAGGTTATTCACTTTGACTCAAAATATGTAGTACCTATGCATTATATGAATTTTGTATATGGAAGCTAAAGATGAGTTAAGATGGAAAAATTATCTTGTCTTCTTCATTCACGTATTCTCTTATAAGTTTAAAATTAAAATAATGTGAAAGTTGCCGCTGACTAATTGCTGACTTCATTAGAGGTCTGGTTCATCAAGAATTCATTGAGGGCAGTGGCGGATCTGGGGGGGGGGGGGGGGTCATCAGGAGATATAGCCCCCATCATTGGTTTGAAACACACACTAGATGAAATCAAAATTTTTGGGAGTTGCCACTTTGTGCAAAAGTATTTATGTAGTTATATTTTCCAATGTATTTATGTTCCTACTTTATTGAATTGAAATACAAATTAGCTCTATACTTAACCCTTTCGTGCCGGACCTTCGTTGAGGGAAATTCTTCCTCAATACGAGTCTCTTTAAAGTTTTCTTTACTCCACTGTACGAAGCTTTTTCGCATCGACTGAAGGTAGTGGTTCCCTCCCTAACCATTTTTAGACCCAACTCAGTGGGGCGCCGATCCCTTTCCTCGGCCTCTGTCCCAGGCCCTTGAGGGATTAAAAGCCCCTTCCTAGGACGAGTCCGCGGTCAACTGGCTAAAATATTAATGCAAAATATATGCAAATATTTGTAGTTCGCATTGATTTTTTACATTCAAAATTAATTTTGTGTTTTTTTACTGAGCATGCAGAAATTTTAAACGAAGTTCTAACGTTGATATAGACGGATTTAGTATATTTACTAGTTGGTCTATAACTCCGTTGATATTAACGTTAGAATTTTGTTTGACATTTCCATGTGGTCAGCAAAAAAAGACACATCCATTTATAGCAATAGATATCAAAAGTAAGCAACAAATATAATTTTGGAAAACACACTGCAAATAACAGTAGTTGACCGCATGGAGAGGATAAGAAAGGGTCGACCTGAGCGGCCGAAGATGGGACTGGGCTCGCGCTAAGGCGTATCACGAGGAGCGACCGCGTCCGTGGGTCTATTGTGTCCGCCACGGTCACTTTTTTCGACCTGTGCCGCACAGGCGTGGCATTCGTTGCTTAGGTTAGGAAAATTAACGCCGCACAGGTGTGGCATTCGTTGTTTATGGAAGAAAATCCTCGCCGCACAGGTGTGGCATTCGGTGCGAAAGGGTTAAGGCTTATTTTACATGCTTTTGGTATGTTACAATCCAGTGGCAGATCCAGAGAGGGGCTACATGCCTCCCCTTGGATATCCAATTTCCTTTAGATAGAATCATAATTTTGTTCAGACCCCCACTACTGCTGGGAGGTCACCCCCATTTAGATCCCAGGTCAATCATATTATAGCCTCAGCACAGAGTGGCGAGAAAGGGAAATATCTTTGTACTTGAGAGATGTTTAATTTTGGTAGAATAGCTTAATTCGAAATATGACCCTGGTTTCCAAGAGTGGGGCATTGCAAATCACTTCAAAATATATGATCACTTCCAAAATTTGAAAATGTACCAACAAGGATGACATAGAATTACTTCATAAATACCCAATATTAGATGTGAAGCAGTATTTTGAATTATCTGTACCACCTAGCATGCAATTTCTCATGTAGTTTTTTGGGAACTACCCACTGCATCAAATTAGGCGGTATTTCAAATTAACAGGGTGTGATTATTGACATTTTCCTGTAATAAGGTGTTACCTTTGTGACTCAAATGTTTTTAAGTGATTCGAACATAATTAATTTTCTCTTTCATGCACCCATATCAGTGTCAATGACCCATTAGCACTCTTTGACAAGATTTATGATAAGCCATGGACAAGACTGGGACCATACCTTGTGGGAATGTCTGTTGGATGGATATTGTTCAAGACTAACTGCAGAATACGAATGCACTTGGTAAGTTCCCACATACGAAGAAGGTTTGCTAGGAATGATAGATAATGTAATTCATCCAAGAGTTGGTTCCAAGGCCTGCTGGGTCAGCTAAAGGTTGTGATTATTATCATCATCATTTCAACTGTAGACCCATGGATTGAATGACTTCGCTGGAGTCGAGAATGTTTACATCATATAACAACTCCTTCCCTATTGTCTTTGTATTCTGACAATTAGTGAAGACAGTGGAAATAACATATTCATGAAATATATAATAACTTATGCACTGTCCTGAGATGCTAATGTTGCTATCGTGCGTTTTTTCTCAATAATGTATATCAGTCATACAACCACTTTCTCTTCAAATTGGCAAGATCTCCTTTGCCGTTAAATAAATTAAAAGATCTGAATTACAATGATATTTTGTTTTTTAAGGCTAATAATTTTGAATTTTCTAGGGAGCAGTGGCTGCCGGCTGGACCTTGAGTTCGTTGTGCCTCCTTTCCTTGCTCTACGGTCTGTACGGCACAAATTTGTCCCCAGGGACTGCGGCTGCGTATTCTTCCTTGAGCCACACTGCATGGGCCCTAGCCATGGCTTGGGTGGTCATTGCATGCTCAACAGGATATGGAGGCAAGTACATACATAAGCAGGTGCAATTTTCAGGAAATGCTGCATTGAGAGCCTATATTGTTTGCTGTCAGTCAATGAAGCATTGTTCGATGAGCATATTTTGAAATGTAAATTCATCCAAACCGTAAAACAAAATTCATTTAAAAAATTCAGTATCTGAAATGGAAAGCAGGTAATGCCAAAAAAATCTTCCCCATTTTGCCATTCTCTGGAAAGTTTAAAATAAAACTCAAAAGTTGACACCCACTCTTTATGAGTTGGTGATGTCATAAGAGTTCTGGTTGATTAACTCCTTCATTATGGCCTTTCAATTGAGGAAAGGAATCATTAGTAAGAGACTAAGCAACAATTAACTGTGTGAGGGCAAAAAGCAGCTGAGAAGCGGTGACCGGCTCTCCAAGAGTTCATGGCATCATCAACTTCTCTGCAAAAGGGTTAATGACGTGTATTTTTAGCCACGAATTTTAAAATACAAATGTAAAAATATGAATTTTTTTTAACTCTAACACAGTCAAGAATAAAAAATTTGATGAATGAGTCCTGTGTCATGAAAATGACATATGCGTGGGTTCTTAGGGTGAAGTCCATAAAACTTAATACGTAATCTCGGCCTCATCTCTTATTACAAGCAATACATCCTCTCATCTTTTTTGTTCATCCTGAAACATCCCTGTTAACAATCCTCATGATGCCTTATCTTCATTTCAGGATGGGTGAATTCTCTCTTATCATGGAGCCCATTGTATCCTTTCAGTAGAGTGACATATTGTGCCTATCTTGTGCACCCCTTAGTGATTAGGTTAACAGCCATGAACATGGACAGCCCTTTGCATCTTGGGAAAGACAACATCGTGAGTAAATCAATGACAAGTTACTGGTGGAATGCATATTTAAATTATTTTTGCTACCAAAGAAATAATTATATGCCTTGTTCAGCATTTAATCTGATTACTTTTCAAAGTTTATCTTTGTGGAATATTTTGATACTAGATCCTAACATTTCACCTCTGTTTATGCATTAGGTAATGCATAAACAGAGGTGAAATCGACATTAATTGCCGTAAGGAAAATTTCTCTTAGCACATAAACTGAACCAAGGGCTTTTGCCTTTCTGGGCCAATGTGCAAACCAAAACTGTATCCGAGTTCTTTGATTCCTGTGGCAATTTATTGAGGCTTACGGCAAAAGAAATCCAAAAGTATAGTTTGATTTGCGGTCCAGGGAAATTTTTCCCGTGACAATCAATGACTAAGTTTATCGTTGCTCGCATGGGTAAACATAGGTGTTTGGAGAGGAATTTATTCCTCAGTAACTGCCTCCTCTATCTCATGCTTCATAAGGAAATTCATGGAATGCCTTCTGTGTCAAAATATTACTGAATTTTCCATTGTTTCTCTAACAATGATTGGTCTGTTTCAGATTGAATTTTCAGTTGTTTATCTAATGGTTAATTGGCCTCTCTTTCAGACTATCATTTATCTTGGAAATGTTGTCGCATCATACGTGCTTTCATTCATGGTGTCACTGGCATTTGAGGCACCAGCTGTTGCTCTCTTGAAAATCCTTCACCCCAGGCGCCACAAAACAGACACTGAACAGCCCCAGCCTCACTACATCGATCCCTCTGTCGGGTGAAACTTCCTATTGAAAGGAAAGGTGAGTGCATGTTCTATCCTTTATTGAAAAGTCAAGCTTTATCACAGAGAAGACTGTCTATCATAAAAAGTCGGCAAAACTTTCTACATTACCTCAAAAGATCAATCAAATAAGACTTCGTGTATCTTTATTTTTCAGGATTTTATAATTCTGGTTCAGAGTCTTGTCCCTGGAAAGCAAGGATGTGTTCCCAATTTTACTCAGCTACATTCATGGTTCATAGGATGTAACTGATGTGTTGAAGGATATACTGTAAATAATGTAATAAATATAATCATATATTTTTATTTATATTTTTGTTATGCAAATAGACAGCAAGGATGTTGAGCACAGGAATATGAAGATGAGTGTGCGCTGGATTGATTGAAAAAGTGTTTATGTGGATACGTTCTCTGGATTTTATTGGTTGCTATGTTGCACAAACACGTTCTCTGCTTTTAAGACTGAGTAATCTCTTACTAGTGCCAACAGTTAAAGTGGATTATCCTGCAAATACATCATGTGAGAATATAAAAAATGTGATAATGACCTGTACTCAAAATCTTACTCTCGGCAATGAGTGAAAGATTCCAACAACTTCAGATTGTAAACAACAGCAACATCTGTTGTGACTGCAAAGGTGTTCACTGAGGATGTAGAAGTTTCGCATAATGAGATGGAATCAATATTTCTGTATGTGTCCTTGACTGAAATTTGTAATTTTGAATTTAAAAAAATAAACCTTGGCACTTTTTTATCAAATCTATTTCTTTGAGCCTTAGATTTAGGTTATAATCTTTTCACAGATAAAAGACCTGCACATACTAGGGGACCCTGTGGTGCTGAGCTGGTAAGAGTAATTCTCAATTACTCGTGGAGTGAAACCCATGCCAGATAAGCAAAATCTGTAGTAGGGATGAATTTTTAATAATATATGCGAAAACTTTTTTTTACAGCATCAACCTAGTCACCATGGAAAGGCTTGCAAATTCCTATGACCACTAGATCTCAAATGGCAATACTTCTCAGTTATCTCCTCCGTTAGGGGTACCCATTCTATGTAGGTTTAAGATTAGAACATTATGAATTATATTAGATGACACGTTATTTCAGGACATTTTCATGAAATGATATTGAGACCACTTCACCTAATTGCACATAATTAAACTTCAAAACTTAAACTCAGTAAGTTAGAGAAAATATGTTAAATTTAGAGTAAGAATTAAATAATTACAAAAATAAATAGTAAGTTGGGAGGGAAAAAACAATTAATCATAGATAATGATGACCTATTCTAAGTCCTCAATATCTTGAGAAAATGTTTGTTTTACTTCTTGGAAAAAATAAAATCAGGCCAAAATTATTTTTCAATTAAATATTGGTATACAGTAAGTATTATTTTACCATATTGAGGTATTTCAAAGACATCTTTAGACTAATTTAAAATATATCAACCAACCTTCATAATGTGCTTTGAAGGAAACTATATTACGCGTCAGGAAGTAAAATAGATAACCATTTTCTTTGCTAAATTAATTTTTTGTAGAATTGTAAAAAAAAAACATTATAGAACATGTTATAACCATGGATTTGAATTCTACATGCTATTTATAGATATATATATATGTACTGGAATTTTGACGCCCACTGAATATGGAAAAACTTCTATAAGGAAGATTAATACACCTGGTGTCACACTAAAACATAAGAAAAGAATCAACCTCCATTGTTCGTTTAAGGAGGGTGTAAATGGGGGAGGAAATAATATGGAAAACATGCAATACATATAAAAATTCCCAAATATTCTTCAAGAACAGATACTTAAATTACTCTTTTTTTTACTGAATGAAAATGAACGGTTCATCTACATGAGCAGTTGAACCCATCTCTAATACAAACATACACCTAGTTTTATACCCTTAAGTTCTCATTTTGCAAAATCACAGCAACTAAAAGCTGTAGAAAAATAGTAACTTAGCTGTTGAGCAGGGAGGAGGTCAGTTTATGTGATCCACCAGTGGGTCACACCACAGCTAATGTTTTAAGAATACATAAAAAACACCACATAAAGTACTTTCATTAACCTACGAGGCAATTTTTGCTAATACAGGAACATCTTAATCTTTATTCATGAATACTTGAAAATCTTCAGGAACAAAATTAATTCTGTATGACTTATAATATGTACTAGTCTAATCATACCAAACAGCCAAGGCAAATTACTTGATTGTTAATACTTGGACATACACACGCAACCATTCCCGGGGAGGTGAAAATTTTCTAACCTGATATGAATCCAACCACAACCTTTGTTTTACTACCGAAGTATTTTACCCAACTGCTACCAAGGCTACCAACTACACAAATATAAAAATTACTCACATTTTTGAAAAACGACCGTCAGAAGTTGTCTAAGGAATATATAATGAAGAGGTATGCAAATATGTCACGATATTTGCGAATAATACGATAAAGTAATTATATTCTTACTCTATGATAATACGTACTCAACATATGAGTATATATTCTACATCCGCAATATTATATTCGCCATTTGACAATATCCATAGTTAACGACAATTCTTCACTTCAATCAACCCATCCAACGATCATTCAACAAACAATGAGTGCACTCTGAGAGTGTGGACAGCACGGCAAAGCCTACTCATCACAACTTTATACCCTTATATTTATCTACTGGACAAACTAGGATGCAGCTCACATTTCACTTGAAAGTTTACTGTGTCCTAGCAAAAAATGGCCTTGCTGAAATTTTTTGAAAATAAGTGGCTTTTTCTATGTTCATCAAAGCTTTCAAAAGGAGTTATCACAGAAGAATGACGAAGATCAAATGCGTAGAAAGTGGTGGCAATGCAGAAGTTTTAAGGGGAATAGGAGAGATATCCCTTGAAAACCTTGGGAAGACGATGGGACAACTTAAGCAGCCAAATCATGAGAAAGAATGTGTTGTCATTGTTGTTTTTGAATTGATGGTAATCTCCCAACTATCGAGTTTCTATACTCACTTGGTTTTTGTATTATACCGGAAGTTGTATTTTAAAATAAATTGCAGTTATTGCCATGTTTTGACACGAGATGGTCGTTATCATTGATCACTCCTTATTAATCCCTCGCAATCGGTCTCCCGAGTAATTAATTACAACAGAATGAAAACAAACGTTGAAGGACAAGTGGAATGGGAACATGACAAAGGAAGGCCTAGGATAAGATATTCGAAGTAGGTGATGAAGTATTTAAAACGGCCTAGTTACACGGTGCATTATAATGTACAAGATAATGTGAGAATGACTGAAAATCAGAATGAATGCGAAAATTCACCATGTAACCATACCAAAATGAACAAGGACACATTAAGAAAGGAAGGAACTGTAGAATAGGGGCTGAGGAAGGGAAGGGGATGGATAAAAGGAAGGATCTGAAAGAAAGGCGCTGAATATATGAACCGCAAGAATAGTCCAAGCAGCACAAGGATCAAAATCAGGAGAGTATGGTCCAATGTGTGCTATTTTAATAGTTCTGTTTGAGTAGTTCAATAAGGTGCAGGGGTCAAATCAAGACAGTTATAACTTTTGGAGTTTGCTTAGTTTGGCCGTAATTAGGGCCAAACTAAGCAAATTCCAAAACCAGTAGAAAAAAAACTAAAGACAAGCACGAGGAAAAGCAAATGAAAGTGCTTAATGCGCAATTAAAAATGCGCTAAAACTTGTCCGAAAAAATGTACCCTGTAACCACCCATTTGTGGATCTTGTCCAAATAAATGTACAAGAATCTGTACAGGATACCATTCACAAAAATGTACAGAAACTTGTACATTCTAATGTACTATGTAACCAGGCCTAAACTGAGGAATAATTAGATTACCTGACAGGAGAATTGAGTAAAGAACTGCATCAGACTGATCTTTTGATTGATGACTGATGATACAACGTCAACATATAATTCACAATGTTTGCAAGGTTATCACTATCTTAACTCCATACATATAAGTCATAGATAATACATGTATACTAGATTCAGCACAAAATTAGCGAATAAATAGGAGTAAAAATAGAAAACAAATAATTTGAACAAAATTACACATTTTTTAGTAAAATCAGAGAAGTATTTAATAATCGATCCATATACACAATTTGGTAGTTACAATGTTAAGATGCTAAGCTATAACAATTATAATGATTTTTATACAGTAATAATAATGATATAGAGTAATTGATTTCCTTCATACACGCACACACACACAAGGAGTATCTATGAAAATACAAAAAGCACTACACATCTGATTATATTAAAATCTTAGAATGTTTAGAACACAACTCCATAAAAACAAATTCATTTGCAACAGAAAGTAAATATATCAGAAGAATTTTGCCATCGCTTTAAAGAAAGATGCAGTTTGAAGTTTCCAAATCCATTAGACAATAAAATTTTTACTTTTGGAAGAATACGATTGTTTAAAATTAAACAAAAAGTCTTGGCTATTCACAGAAATAGCATTAACATGACTATAAAATCATATATAATATGACTCAAAAGATAATAAAAGAATGGATCCAGAAACTTCTTTTACTAATTACAAACAGCACTGTAGAGTTACTTCATGCTTACTTCGGCTATATCAACAATGTGAAAAATGTCATTTTGTACACTCAAAGATTAGGGAAACCATATGCTTTTGAAAACACAGCCAGCTAACAGCCTCTGTGGCTCATCAGAATGGCCAATAAATTTATGAAATAATAAATGTGACTCCACAGAAAAAAAGCTAGTAAGTGTCTTTCAAGGCTAAATATATTTTGTCCATTTAACAAAAAATAAATTTGCATTAAAACAATTTTTTCAAATCTTTGGATTGCACTGACAGCTAAGACAAAACTAAAAAAAAAGTAGTTTCCGCAATGTGCCAAAATAAGCATGGCCAAAATGATGTCCACCCAGAGAGAAAAACAGAATCCAAGCTGACATCAACGCATTTTAAC
Organism: Ischnura elegans; assembly: GCF_921293095.1. Lineage (NCBI taxonomy): Eukaryota > Metazoa > Arthropoda > Insecta > Odonata > Coenagrionidae > Ischnura > Ischnura elegans. Next base: position 54,196,791 of record NC_060254.1, on the reverse strand, counting down.
AATTGGCTGTATAATAACAAAGTATGGCATACTTAAAATGTTTTCTGTTCCCTTTGTGCAACTTATCTTATAGACAACATAAATATATCAACATTTTTTTCTTTCAATAGAACAGGTAATAAAATTCACTGGATTGACGATTCCACATAATAGAATCATAACAAAAAAAATCTCTTTAGAGACAGCTTGATTACACATGTACCTAAGTCAAACACCATTTTCCCACATAAAACTGCAGATATGGCTCTTTACTATCATGAAAATGGTTGAATATTAATGTGAATAACCTAATTTTGCAACATGCTGTTTAAAAAATGACTTCAATATGGCAATTATCAGAAATCAATATACTATACAAAAGTTAACGACAGAGGCAGCCTTTAATGCGATAATATGAAAGCAGCTTTTTTTCTTAAAATTAAATTAAACTAGAAGTGAAAAAATATAGGCTGAGACTCAGGCTATAAGAACTCTGATATCAATAAATGGTTAACATCTACACTGAATATGAAAGAAATATTTTCATTAGTAAAACATATAAAAGTTGTTACGATTCTTAAATATGCTAAAAATTATAATTTCAAGCAATATCAATGACGAATGCAAGGAAATTACTTCCTTACATGCAAAAATTATTTTTTATAATGGTTCATAGCTGGGCATTTGTTCATTCATAATTTGGATAAAAAATGTACAGTTCCGAAATGTCCAAATAATGCATTTAACGATTAAGACTGCATGTTTACAAAATTAACTAATTATGTATTATGTTGGGCATTGAACTCTTGGACTCCAATGCCCCTTGTCTGTATTTCACTTGTTACTGGGGATGCTGAATTTCACTAATTTAATAAATTAGGCATTAACACTATGTTAAATTAAATGGTTCTGCAGTGACTGTTACTCTCATTATGAAATGAAAAAAGTTCATTCTACATTACTAATAAGTTTCATGCTATGCATTAGTGATACATCCCACAGTATATTTTTATAAATATAAAGATATGCAGGACAATTTTTTCCAAAGCTAAATATTTTCTTAAAACAATGGTATAATGACCATTAAGGAAATATCAATAGAAAAGGATAATTACAGCCTGGCATATACTATAATAATCCAGTTGGGCACGTGAAAACAGCAAACCAAGTCATTTTTTGAGAAATGATTTAAAAGAGCAATATACTGGATTACTGAGTTACTTAAATAAATGCCAATTTTAAAAACACAGACAAATTGAAATACCCTAAAGAGAAAATACTTCCTTAAATTTCTAGCTTACACTGGGATCTATTTTAATAACTGTTGAGCTTATTAGTACTTTATGTGATTTACCTAATTGGGAAAGGTACAGAGCTCAATGAGAATTCTACTATAGAGCTGAGATATGCTTTGCATTTAGGTAGGTAGTTCCATTGAATGTATGTAATTAAATGGCAATGGTGCCATCCATCTATCTTTATCTACACAAATGTGGGATGGGGTCTAAATGATTTGATTAAGAGGTCCTGGAAGAGGTCTCCAAAGGTGTATGACAATGTATTCAACTGTGAGGGCAATTATGTTGATTTCTCCATTACACAAAGTATAATCACAAGCATAAATAACCACACTTGTTCTCCCTCAAATATGCGATCCACGGGAATTAAAATCAGATTATTGGACGCAATTACTTGTGATCAATGCATTTTCTATATCAGTCTTCTCCAATCTGAAAACATACATACTGGACATGTATAATAACCTTCCATTTTCAATCAAGGAAAATTAAATTCCATCAGTTTAACTGGAACATTTTTGAAATAAAATATCACTTGTACCAACTTAAAAGTTTCACTCCATTATATCATATGTTTAGAAATAGTAGGGAAGTTAGAGTGGCCTTAAGCATTCAATAAATCATAGAATGGATAATAATCATATTTAAGTACTTCATTGAATTATCCTGGAAAATCAATTGATAACATTCAAATTGAAATTTTAAAAAGTTGAATGCTAAAAAGACGTAACAATCAAAGCATCCCTTAGTTTTCAATCCACTTGGGAAACATCAAAATATATCAATTATACAACAACGTACAGCATAATTTAAACTTTTCAGTAATGAAGAAACGCTATAGTTGGACCACAAAAAACTAGATTTTTAGTTGTATTGCACTTTCAATGATGGCTCATCAAAAATCACCTTTTTCAACATCTTGATTGAAGACTTATACAGCAAATAGTAAGTGTTAGCAAGTAAAGTTAAATATGTAAGTGTACGGAAGCATGCATGCATACATTTATGCATATATATGAATATATACACATATATGTATAATAAATGGTGACACACGCTCGAAAGGTTCAACCTAAAATATGAGCGCATGGTGGGGAGATTAAGTGCTTGTGTACCATTGTTTGTTGAGAGAAGGTCACTGGAGATATGACTACTAAATAACACCACTCTAGAATTAAAGGATTCCGGAGTAATGGCAGACACATGCTTCAAATCCATACACCACACTTGTATCCTTACGCCATAAAATGAATCCTTTTGTCCCTAGGACTATTAGCAAGTCTTGCATCCCAATTGTCAAGGATTTATGCTGCTTATATGTTCAATTTTCAACCTATGAGGCCTTCGTATTTCACAGAATTTGACAATTTGGAGATTAGTAAATTTACAAAATAACACCCTGGTCATTCACAGATCATCATAGGCAGAGATTGGGGCATCTCCTCTGATTGCTAGCCCACATTAATTTCTGCCATGACTGAATGACATCCAAAAAACACCTTGCACAAAAGGAGCAATACCTAAGACAGAGATACACAGACGGGAAATGCAACTAATGCTCATGTAAATATTACATATTGCTTGTCAACTGAGGTACAGGATGTAAAGTGTCGGAGCATCACTTTGTAAGATATCATGGAAAAGAACACGTACGAAGCAGAGGCAAGGGAGAAGTATACTTTTGGTGATAAAAATTATCATTACCATTAAATGCCCAACATTAATGCAATAACACCAACTTTTTAATTTGATGATATTGCATTGTCTTTCAAAATAAAAGCATGCACTTTGAGTATCACTCAAAGTTGGGTATTACTTGATAGATGTAGGGGAGAAAGCATTGTCGTGAACGACATCTTGCTCTTAAAGGGATTAACATATATCCATCTTACTTCTAAATCCACCAGCTACTAATGCAAACCCCCATAGGGGGAAAGTCATGGCCCTCGATGCCAGCGCATAAGTCTATCTATTTTTGTGCACATGGGTATAACCGGCATATTTCACAAATCAAATGGCAGCAGCACATCAGGAAAGAAACTCAATTCCGCTTTCCATAGCACAAGGGATATTTTACGTGAGGGTATGGAAAATAATGGATGAAATAAGCCTGCTTTGAAAAAACTGGGAAAACAACACCTAGCACACGACAACAAGAGGAAGTTTCAAAAGAAGAGTCCGTCCATCCCCTCCCTCCCGCCTCGATGGCCCCGTATACAGTGGGGGGGGGGAAGGGGTAGGGGCGGCGCAGCGACGTGTGCGACAGAGGGGAGAGAGGGAGAGGGGGAGGGAGAGAGAAAGAGATATAGAAAGAGAGAGCGCTCTTCGGTCGTCTTCCCTTTATGTATACTGACAGAATTGCACATGGGAGAAGGAAGAGACCAGTGTCCACGCACCTATCCTTATGAATTAAGGTCCCACCATCAAATCTTCCTAGAGGGCGATGGATGTTAGCCTCAGGGCTATCTTATGGAAGAAACTATTGTTCTCCGTGGTCCTCTCACTGAGCCATCACAGCACCATTTTTGGGATTGGTTGGCTGGCTGCCTTTTGCTCACTCCAAACATTTGCAGCCAAAATCTGGAAGAAGACATACAAACGGATTCAAACTTAGCTGCCAAACCTTTCCAAGACAAATCGTCTCTATGCTAGGCTAAGATTTTAACCAAGTCTTACAGCCGTTTTACACTGAGCAAGTCATTGAGCAATCTGATGAATGTTTGAAGGCACAGTCAAAGTTGCGTCATGTAATGTGGTGAATTGCTAGAACGTACGCAAGAATGCATGGATGTGAGATGTCAAAATAGCCCCTGCTCCAATTCTGAGGTCGCATTCTCGCAATTTCAAAAAAGTTTTCAGTGCTAACCTGCACAATGACATGCCCCGTGTAAAACGGCTTTGAAAGAAGAAATAAGCGATCCAAAAAAAATGATGATCATAAAAATTCATAACTTAGACAAGAAATTCAAGAATATTGCACCAAAATTTCCCGATTTTTGATTTTCAAAGTTCATTCAAGGATTACAAGGTTTTGAAGGGCACATGGCTTGACACCCTGATCCATTATCACAGCCAGGAAGATCCCCAAGACAAGGTTTCCTTAACCTCCACAGTTCTATATGTTGTGGTCCTTCCTTCTAATTTAATTGCCAAATAGGGTCTGACAGTAGAAGATAAGAAATACATTGAAAATTTATTCTATTTTCATTAATATGTACTTAAATTCATGGACAGAGTGAAAATATATTGATGACTTTTGATTGGATATTTTATCATGCCTATTTAATCTTTTCTAATGTAAGAACATTTCTTCAGAGGCTAGATCTTGCCATAAGGAGCAAAGGCTTTGCCAAGTGCGGGGAGAGGGTGGAGGGAAAGTCTATAGCAAGTGGTGTGGGCCGTACCTCAAGGTTAGATCGCATTGCGATGGATCACATCTCATAAATGCTTTGATATAGGTAAAATCAAACAGAAATTCAGCCTTAAGGACCTCACTTTCACGTTTTCCACATGGATGGTGCTTTTTCAGCCCCAAAAAACTCAATCAAGGGTCCTCAGTCCTTAAGGCCCTTTGGAGATGGGTTCCCGATATTTTAAAGTAACCAAATTTTAACACCTGAATATTAACCTCATTTGGACCTTTTTAACACATTGCGTACCGGGGTAAGCTAATGTTTAGAATATAACTTTACCCAATCAAACGTTATGATGCATCAATTCATTATGAATAACGAACAACAACTGAAAACGTACTAACGAATACGTATTGTACGCTTTAAAATTGTTTAGGTTGACGCATGTAAATGACGAGAATCTTCGTCATCCGTCCGGAACGTTCGGGAAAAAAATGACGAGAATTCTCGCCATCCGTACGCAACGTGTTAAGACAAGGAAAACATAACTTTTCTCAATTCTGAAAAATAATGGCCAGCCTACTGGACACCCTGGGGAACTCACCTCACAAGTGGGTTTGGGTGGCTGGCTTAAAGGGCGCCAGGATCAAATCGCGTGTAGGGTGAGAGGACAGGATGTGAGGTGGCGGAAGCCGGGGGAGGGGAGAAGATCCTCACTTCCTGGTGGGAGAGGCCCCCACCACCTGAACCCCCTTGGCTCGAGCTCCCACTAGACACGTGCTGCGGAGTCTGCTGCTGAGAGTGCTGTGCCAGCAAAAGGAAGATGAAACACTTGAGGAATATGCCCATGCATCACAAGATGGATTCACACAATCACATTCCCAGAAAATCAAAATGCAGTGAAACCTCTATTTAACACTTTTGAATGGACCACTTACAAAAAGTGCAAAATTGAGGATATAGTAAACTGCCCGCACACCCGGGTAGAGAGCATTTGAAAAGTAGACACCATTGCCAAAAAACCCTAAACACTTAATTTAAAGCGAGAAAATAATGATAATAGAGTATTACGAGAGTGGCGTATTGCCTTAAAGTAAAGTGAGCAGGAGATAATATTTATCCTCCACTTCACTCTTCACAATTCAAAAAAAATAAAGAGACGGTTAGGCCTGCTTGGTGCGGAAGGGCAAACCATTACAGCAAAAGCGCCAGAGGATTGCAGAACATGAAGAGTTGGAAGGAGCATTGTTCGGGTGATTTTGCCACCTTCGAGCTGCGGGTACTCCTGAGAATGGGCCTATGCTTACACATAATTGAGAACTTCAAGTATTTGGAAGATTGGTTATGGCAATTTAAAAGGCCAATGGTATCTCCTTTCTTAGTCACTGGTGAAGCCTGTGCTGTAAAACCCGGAGCCATGGAAGAAAGGACTCCAATCCTAGCGTAATATCTTAAGATTTGCATGATATAACAGGAGACAAAACTCTTTTACAACCTACTCCCCGATAAAACCCCAGCAGTACATGGGGTGTTTCTTGAAATGATGCCTCTAGAAGCAGATAATGCACTATTAGCAATGACATTAATAAAAAGCTGATCTTGCACTGCTAGTTGATTTAATTTAAACAATTCTTCATTCTTTTTCATGTTTAACATGCATTATTGAGAATTTTAAATCAATAAATTCATACTCTTTAAGTTTTGTTAGCCTTAGGGTTCATCAGATGCATACACTTTTTAATTTATTTTTTGCATAGGTTGCATGTTAGTCGCAACTTCTTCCGGGTTGCATTTGTTTTACTGAAGTGACATCAGCATAATATTAGCAATACATTTTTCGTAAAATAATATCAAGTTAATAATTTTTCTAATATTACCAATTTTGACTCAAATATTTTTTATTGCAGCGCCGTGGATACGCTCAATGTATTATTTCAATGATGTTGCAGGCGTAACACTCGAAATAGAACTTTTTGTGAAACAACGGTACCCATACTTAGCAGACAGTTTTGTGTACATAATGAATATATAACATTAGATGAAAGAAATAGTCTTCCGAAGCAGGATAGTTCTACCACATCCACAGTCATCGTCTGCAAAACCAAATGTGATACGTTATTTCACGTTACTTCTGCAAAATGTGCACGAACAATAAACCGTAATAAACATAAGCAATGGACGCAATGGAAGCAAGAAATAAATGCGATACAGTTTAATCAGAAATAGTTTGAATTTTCAGCAAAAAATACCAAAATAATAGAATGATCACGTAAATGCACTAAGTACATAGAAAAGTGGCTTGGTTGGTTGGGCATTGGAATAATGATTGACAAAGCAATGACTTACATGATTTTGATTCAGTACAGCACTTTTAAAAAGAATGGATAGTTTGTTATTAAGGTAAGGAAATTTAGTAATGCAAAAAACAGTGCCTTCCTTCTGGATTTATGGTTATGCTTCTTAGATAGAAATAACTCCATACTCATACCAATCCTGTTCCTATTTAAGCGTTGAGATTAGGTTTACTGGCTATTATTTACTCCACCTTCGGTAAAGTGACAATTTGCTATAGCAAGTGCTTACTTGAGCACCGTGGGGTCTCAATTTACCAGGGTTGCACTGTATGTTGATTACGAACTACAAAACATCGTTTCATTACCTACCATTCCATTTTTTTTAAATTAAAGAAAAGATAGGGGATAGGAGCACATTATGTATTCATTAAATAAATTGAAGTGGAAGGGGTTAATTTTTTTAGTAGCATTCCTTGTGTATTTGCAGAAACATGAATTTCTTTGTTCAATTTATATTTTATGTGTTTTATGGTACATAGTATTGTGTACCAACACTGTTATATTATCACTGGAAAAATAAATTTAATATTACTGTCAATGTCAAGCCAGTGGACCCACCTGTGAGTGCTGCTGGAGGGGAGGGGGCTGGTTGGCAGCAACAGCGGCGGCAGCTGCAGCCGCGGCAGCAGCAGCGGCTGCCGATGGGGGTGGGGGCGGAGGAGGCGGGGGTGGGGAGGTGGGGGAGTGGTGATGATGGTGGTGGTGGTGCATGGCGTGGTGTGGGTGGTGGTGGGAGGGGAAGAGGGCTAGGGGTCATAGGGGGCCCGGGGTGCCCAGGCGCGGCCCCCCTCCTGAGCTGCCCCCACTAGATGCGCCACCTGACCCTCCGCCGCTGCTGTTGTTATTATTGTTCGAGCCTCCCCCAGCAGGGCCATTGTTCGCCCCGTTGGGGCCTCCCCCAGGGGTGCTGCCCCCTCCCGCCGGGAGCGGGGGCCGGTGGTTGCCGTGGTGGTGGCCCTGATGTCCCTGGTGGATCTCGCCATTGGGCCCATTTGTGCCTCGAAGGGTGTGCAGCCGCATGTGGTTGGCGTATCCAGGGCCACTTTTAAAGTGCTTGCCACACCGCTCGCATGTCCTACAAACAAGAGCATCAATGGGGCTTTTTCAACTAGATCCTATAGAAAGTCTGTCACCACATTCTGAGGCTTGATCAAACGGAAAGAAGTGCCACAGCCCGAGTGTGTCAAAATGTGCGTGGCTGCTGACCGGTTTTGTACAATTAATGTTTGAAATAATAATACAGCAGTGTGTAAAATAACAAAACAGTAATTGAGATAGAAAATGTCCTCTGAATTTAACGTACAAGAATGTGTTTTTTCAAGATATTTAGTGTTCTGTATTTAGAATTAAAAAATAATGAATGCATTATAACTACATTGCCAGGTGAAGCAATGGTATAGTTAATTCATGAGTAACAGTAATATTCTCACAAAGCTTTTTTGGACTAGGCGTGTTGGAGAAATTCATATATAGAGAGTAAATATTACTTTCTGAAAACTGAATGTTCTACAATTACACTATAAAAATGAAAGAAGACGAGAAGCAATGGCTTCAAATTTCATCCTCACTATCCACCGACTCACTTGTACTCCCCAATCTCTGTGCATAATCTGACATACGTAGTAACTTAAAGTTAAACTAAATTTTCATTCAATTTTGAAAAGTCCGCACACACATAAACCATAATTGAAGAACTCACTGTAACTGTAGTTTAACCTAACTATTTCCTTCTTACAACTTTCTCAAAGATGAGTGTATGCTCATTTCCCATCTGCCATACAGAAGACCCCGCTTCACACTGAGTTCGTCTCTGTGATTGATTCAGCTTACAATCCAAGTTTATAAAGCGCAACGATTCCTTCAAATTTCACCAATTTCTTTACACTTGCAAGTGTCATTAAAATAAAATTCCACAACTTATATAAAGAAACACATTCATGACATAACAGCATTTACATGTCCTGATGCACGCTGGTTACTCGTACACAAATAATGCAGATTCAATGCATGAAAGAATTGGCTTCGCCATCAGTCCTCCGCAGCATTTTCATACCGTGAAACAAGGGTCTAATGTATATATGTTCTGCCTACCACCATCTAGTGTACATTCATTACTGCCCAACACAATATAGAACATCATTTGATCCCTAGACTATATACTTCTATATCTTCTCCTGCAACTCTCTCCTCCTTCGCATTATCTTTACCTTGCATAATATTTACGGGCCACTAAAAATCACACACCTGTTGAACAATATGTATATCCTGTTTAGGAGGCAGGGGATTTGGAAATGGCGAATGGAAATGATATGCTCTTGTGGTAGACTCACAATTTACGGCACCCATTTTGTGTGATGCTCCATTTGACCAAAACCATAAAAAAGCATGTGTTACAAAGATCACAGCAAGCAGTTCAAAAACACTTCTCCCCATTTGACCAAGCCTTTCCTCTCACAGTAGTTACCAGAGATTTGAAAAATTCCAAATGAAGGGAAATATAATAAACAACTGAATGAAGTAACATGACATACGAACAAACAACACCAGCAAGCAGAAAAATTATAATGGGTGACTCTTGCAAGTTGCTCTAAAATGGTAAAGTGACACTGCAGTAAACAAGAGAAAATTTAAGAAAACAAACTGCACCACATTTCAACTTTACATTTTGTAAGAACAGAATACTAAACAAATTTAGTGACATCATAGAAAAGACAAAACATCAAAAGCTAGGAGCAGTAAAAATTCTTGAAATGTGGGCTGATTAAATAAGCATATCTATTCATAAGCAATGCAACCATAACTTTTAAAAATATTCTATAAATGGGTTGATATTCACAAAGAATTAGAAGTAGATTATCCTGATTCTAAAATTAAAATCCAATGTGTTATTGGTTACCTTTATAAACCTCACACAATTCAGAATGCCCTATTATTGAGAGTATGACCACTTAACTCCATCAATAAACATTAAGGCAACTGCATACTTGGGAGTATTTTCCTAAGTAGAAGAATATAAGTTAAATTTCTTGGGACAGGTAAACGTTTGACACTTCAAATGCAGAAAGATGCTTACGTTTAATTTGAAATAACAATGTGTTATTCTGGGTATTATTACTAACATAATGAGTAATGATGGAGAGACAAATCCTTGTAATGTATACAATGAATAGTAAAATCATTTTTATATGCATAGAATACATTGCCACAAGGTGCAAGGCAAATGTTCGAATATATAGCAGTCGTATCACTGTTATTATCGCCTAAGGCTAAGTTCCCACGCCACAGTTATCGGTCGTCCAAGACATATGGGGCCAGCATCTCCTCAACCAGATGTGCATATCTAAATTTTCTGGACAGATGGTCCTTGTCTCTCTGTGTTTCTCACGCCGTATACTTGGGTTGCGTCAAGACACCTCAAACCTGGTCTTGGAAGTGTAACCGCAGCAAGTGCTGAAGCACTCTGAAACCAACTCCCCACGGCTACTTGCATCCAAAATGCCATGTATTACATTCAATATTCTCATGCTCCGCCCTCTTTTGACGAATACTCAGGCTTTAAAATCTCTATTCTATGGATCGTGCTGTAATTCAACCTCGATTAAGGCTTGATGATTTAGGCTCACATTTCTTACCATACACTGACTGGTGGTTTGAATAACTTTTAGCTATAGTTGATATAACCATCAGAAGTCCTTATAGCCATGGCACTTCAGCTATTTTGTCTAATAATCTATTTTATGCAAAAAAAACAATTGTAAGATTTCCTTAACTACAGAAAATTAGGAACATTCCTTATTCGACATCAGTGCTTGCATCTAATATATCGAAAATTCAAAAATTTGATCCTAGTTGGTTGAATACAATTGATTTTTCTGAAAGGATACATTTTATCACTCCAAGCACCACAAATATGTAATATTAGAAATTTATGATGGAAGTAAAAGTAGAGGCGAATATTTATATTAAAAATGGTGGTTTTCTAGCAATTATCATATTATAATCATGATGTACGGTAGCAAGGGCTGACTCTTCTCTGATGGTACTCAACATCAAACAGATCATATTTTACCCATATGCAATCTATCATCACCCACATTTCAAGATTTTGTTAAAGTTTAATACGATACGGAGAGGAAAAAAATTTAGTCAAGCATAAATAATTTCAGTAAAATGAACTAGAATGCAAAAGAAAAAGTTTAGGCCTTCAAAATCTCTGTTCAATACATAATAATGACTAAAACATTAAAAGTATCACACCTGCCAAGTTTAGCTATTGTAGCACCAAAATGAAAAATTCATAGGTACCTAAACACCAAAAACTTCATGATTAAAAGATCACATTATAAATCAGTCGTTCTTAAAAGCCTACTGGAAAAAAATACGGGGTTGAAGAAAGACATGCCAAAAGAGAGGATTATACTACAGTAAGAATGATTAAGAAAACTACAAAAAATCTATCAACAATAATAACTGGAAATGTAAACTGTCAACATTTTTTAACCATACTACATATTTCAAATTTCATCACATTAATACAATATTACCAAAATCTTAGGATTCTGAATACCTGAATTTTTAAAAACAAATTGCATTAGAGAGACGAAATTTTCCTATAACAGCCACTTAAAACAATAAGACAATCCTTTTTCTTAATTCTGATTGAGATGTCTCACATGATTACATCTGTAACAGATAGTATGGATTTAATTAACATGCATTCGATAGTACTATCCTAATGAGTTCCGCAATTAGACAATGATGTTATACCTGACCTTGTTAATGACCATAACGCAATCCTTTTCCAGAGTAATGACACCTCCCTAGTGAAGCAACATGCCAAAAATCCACACAACTTAAAAATGAAGCACTCATCAAAGGAGCAATGTTAAACAATGGTATATTCCACCAGTTACTTAAGGAAAATGTAACGAGAGAAGTAGGGTTAACTACACTTTTTTATTGTGATGGAATGATCGGTTCCACAGTTCAACCAGTTCTTGAAGGAACCACGAGGGTCAGAAGTGGTTTCCTTCGTTCCTTTTTGGTTACTATATAACTTTGAAATTACCAACAACAGAGGATTACAACAATGCTGTTTTCACTATCCCAAATTTTAAATGGTTACCGTTGCAGAAGGTTCAACATTCATAAAAAATGTAGACTGTAAATAGTAATGCCCTCTAAGTCAAATCCTACAGAGAAAAGAGAGTGCATGACAGTGACAACCAAATTAAGAAAATTCTTCTCGTTCGATATTAAGTCAGATGTTTAGTGGACCTTGAGGGGGTTGTGCTTGACACTGATCATAATTATTCCAATCCATTTTCATTCTGAACTATTGATTTCAATTGGTTATCAATTTGAATGGAATTCGTTTGAAATTTTTCACTTAGAAGGCTCACTATGAGAGCTCACGTGGTCGTCGGAATGAAAACTTTCAAACATAACAAAGTCTTATCATGCTGCCAACCAAATGGAATTAATTAGATGGAATGAAAACTACTTGGAATAATTCCAAACAGCGTAAAGTAAACCCTTCCTGGCCCACAATAGTTAGGAACGAGGAACCGAATGATGGAACTGGAAAATGTGAAACCACCCCATCCCTACTTTTATGACAAAAAGAATTGGTGCATCCAAAATGAACTTAGCAACTCAATTTGGCAGGTGTGACACAGGCAAAGCGAGTTACTTGCTCAAGAAAGAGCTAAAGTTTGAATCTAGGTTAAGAGTTAAAATGCGAGGAGGGGGAATGTAGAAATTGATGCCTGACTTTAAGTAGAATTCTGGACCGTAGGTACGCCGCAGGGCATGTAGGCGCATATGGTTCTCGTATCCAGGGCCACTCTTGAAGTTCTTGCCACACTCCTCGCAAGTCCTGGTTGTGCACAATGAAGTTGTGGGAAGGAGTTTAAGAGGGAGGGGGGGCAGGGGAGGGTGCAGGAGGTGGTGGAGAAGTCAAGAGAGAGAGAGAGAAAGAGAGAGAATGTGCAGAGTCAGTGCGAATGCCTTGCTTCAAAACGAAAACTGGGGTCATTCCAACAGAATGTTTATCCATAAAAAAAAACCTACATAACCATCCACACACACATATCCCAATGGCTCCATGTAACAGTATTTGGTCATGCCTATTATTCAACGGAAAGTCACCTCAAAGAACACTTGCTTCCACGTACATCCCCATTCCAAGCAAGATCATATTTTATTTTTATAGCTAAAAGCTGTAAAGTACATACTAACATTATCACATTTACTCCATACCCCTTTGGTGATATAAAAACTATATCTTTTAAATATCAAAATGGAATTAAAATTCGATATCACCACTAAGGATGAAAATGTGATACCAATAAACATCTCCGGGTAAATATTTCATAACTGACCGAACTTTGGCCAGATAATATTTTTTCACAGTAGTATGTCAAAGCAGTTTACAAGAATTGTGGACAATATGATTTCTTCTTTCTGCCACTTAAGTGGAATACTTGAGTTTTGATCTTATGAACAAAATGCATGGAAGAGACCTAGGAACATACATAAAATAATATATATGAAAACTTCTTTAAGAAGTCACAAGCAGCAGAACAAAATACCATTACTGGTTACAGGTTTGTAACTTTCAAACAAAAAATCTCAGTTCACATGACAAAATTCAGTCCATTTTTCAGACCAAATGATTAAAACTATGAGCCAGTACATCACTTATGTTCACAAAAATGAAAATGAACTTTGTTAGGCTACAAAAAAACTCACTTAAGATAAGGTAAGATTATAATAAAACCGAAGATCATTTTCCTTATGCAAACTATAGATGAATTTAGGATCATTAGACTGGCTTTCCTCATCTCAGCTATCACCATTAACATTGTGATAAACATATATAGGATATTTTTCATTTTACCAAATCACTATACAAAGTATTACTACCACATTACACTTAAATTTAAAATAGAGAACAAAAACCAGACACCAAGGGTGCAAAGAAAAGAGAAAATCCACCAGAAAATCAATATTTCAAAGCTAGACTGTGGACGCTTACATGAATGATCAGATGAAAATTACAAAAATTCAACCAATAATATTATAAAAATGAATGAAGGCGATGCGTCTCCCCATTAATGCAGAAAAACATTATTTTACAAACTACTAGCTCTTACTACTACTCCAGAGAAACTAAGGTACCTAAAGTGACACACTTTCTTAACAAAACATAAATACCAATCCTTCCACGTCAATTACATATCAGACAAGACAAGATAACAGACTTCAGCCATAAATAATTACCGACTACAAAAAGAAGACAAAAATAAATATGGAAATCCCATAAGCTACAAGCAAATGAGCCACAAAAAACATTAACTGAATCACTCTCCCATTACATCTCTTACTAGTTGAAGTATGCTTTGAGTTGCTCGTAAATGAAATTCACTTAATGACTTAACATAAGAAAGAAGATTAACTCTATTCTTACTGATGAACTTCAGAAATCAGAAAGATCAGGGTATAAATTACCAAAACCATTCCACAAGCCCATTTCATGGGAATTAAATGAATTAGATAAATGATGCAATGACAATGAAGTTGAGGTAATAACTGTACAAAACAGAGGTAAAATGAGTTATTTATACAGATGGAATCCTACAGAAAAAAGGAATTTTATCCTCACAGAGATAAATTCAAAGAGGGTTAACAGGAGTGAAAACTTAGTAACACTTTGTACTGAGTCCCAAAGGATCAACATGTGAAGAACCCAGAAATTTCAACTTCAGTGGCATGCAAGTCCAACATGATTTATCACTGCCACAAATGGCCAGGAAGGGATGGAATATCTGGCAAATAAAGTCTATCCAGGTAGGAAGGAGTCCAATGAAATAACAGCAGAAGAAAGTAAATTACAATAGGTGCCTCAAAGAGGGAGTGGGCAAATCTAGGAGAGAACATGGAGGCAGCAGATGCATATTTTGATCCTGTGACTGCAAGTCACCCAGAGCATCAGAGGTATCCTAATGTTCAATTAAAAACATCTTATTTCTTGAAAAATCCAGAACTTTTGTGAATCACTGGTTGGACAGCAAGAGAAAAACTCATAATCAAAATTCATTATCTTTCAAAGAAACATTTTTTCAATATTAACCCTAATACGGGCAAGGTGAGTCTCTTGGACTCATCGCATCACATTTTTGAGAATTTTATAATGTTATTGAAATGTCAGCATGTTGTAATTTTTTTACTTCTTCTAATTGTATATGTCCTATAAATTAGAGTAATTCAAATTTCTTTTGGAATTAAAGTAACTTAGAAATAATTTTTTCCCTGAATTCCCACAATTCTGGGCAAGGTGAGTCTGTTTGCATGAAATGTAAAAAGTAATGTGCATTTTACAAATATTTGGTTTGAATTGTCAAAATAATATAAAATTATCACTATGTACATGTAACGATAAATATTTGGTGTTTTATGTAGTGAAAACAGAAAGAATTAGTCAAAAGGGTCCACTGTACTCGCTGTTTGACTATGTATGAAATTAATAAGTAATGTAAAACTTTTGTTGAACAAAAAATAATCAATTTTATGTTAAATGATTCTATAGTGCACAATATGTACAAATTGATGTGAAAAGTAATATTTTTCACTGTTTAGTAGTTTAAATTAAAAGCATAAGTTATAAGAGTCCATTGGACTCACCTTGCCCGATTACGTCAGAAAAATGTTGCCCGTATTAGGGAAAAATGTTTTATTCATAAGGAAATGCATTGGTACTTTTGCTATTTTAATTGTGACTTGAAGTTGCCTGGCAATTTTGCATTATGTACTCAAAATTATTCAGGGTATGGTATACTCAAGGGTAGAAAATGAACACGAAATGAGACAGACGGTAACAATAAAATGTTTGCTTGATTGCAAAAGAGTGGCATATGAATGGAAAGAAACAATGTAGGAAGCTTTTCATAATGCCTAATCAAAACCCATATGAATGCATTTCTTTTCCAACCTTCCTCATTTGAAATGTAAGCATGGATTTATTCAGGATCAAAAGTCAAAGAGAGTAGGTGTGAAGGTGAGGGAAACTAAAATACCAACAGGAAAAAAATTCTGTAGATCTTTAGTAAGGGATTCTTGCAAAATGAAGGATTAAATGAAAAACTGATGACATTTTTACAGGAATAGGTTGGCAATCATCAGGCTGCAAGTGAGAGCCAGTCCATCACGTAAGTACCAAGAATAGCACTACAAAATCAATCAAAATGGTCCACAAAGCAAAGGGTAAAACCTGATAGTTCATTTTCCAGAGGGAAAGAAAACAATCACAAGAATTTCAACAGGTGAAGTCAACTCTCAATTATCTGGCTCCTGACCATCTGGTTTGTGGATTATTAGGGATATTTTTTCATCTACAAACCGAAAATCTTAAAAATATTGCAAAGGCAATACTAATGAAACTTTTTAAAAGATTGTTGTACCCCAATAAAATTCATCTTAACACATATGTGAGTGCATGTATCCTAATGCTGCTCCTACTGAAAGAAACAAATGAAAAGCTGCCACTGCATTATCAATATTTATTACGTACTTTAATAGCAGATTACCTATCCAAAATGATTGCATTTTCATGTTGATTCATAGAGCTCTTTTAGTTTCAAAACAACCCATTACATTGAATCCCTTCGTTTTTGTCCTGCTCTATTCCTGCCCCCTGCCACATGGCTTGTGGGGTATTATGTAGATGTATTCCATGATTAGGTATTCGTTGATAAGAGTCATTTGTTTCACTCAAGGTTGACTAGTGTCAAAGATATAATGCGAAATTCCGCATTATTTACACAAACATTTAATTTGTTCAATAACTGCTCATTGGTTAGCAATTAATCTACTGTTATGCAAAATATTTTCCACATTAACAAGTAAAATGTAGGTATGTGACCACATTTATAATATTCTTGATTATCTGTGTCTTATTGCCTTGCATGCACTAGCATGGATAAGAGAGAGTTGACTGAATTAAGATAATTGCCACCCCAATAATGCAACATTAAATCACATAATTCGAAAATAAAATAAATCCAAACCCCTGTTTGACAGAATGAGGGCATGAGTTAAGAAAGTGAACAAAGAACAAAACCAATGGTGAAGACCAGTTATGCATTAAAAAAATTAGAAACACAATATGGAGGACGGAGGCACCTAACAGATATCCAGAAAAACTTTGTACAAAGTGTTATTACATTTTTACTCATGTTAACTTACATTTTTACTTCCACAAGGATAATTCTGCAATCAATTCCTTCCACAGTTCACTCTTTAGTGGCAAGAGGACCACATGTGAAGCAGGACCGTAACAGGAGCCATACAATTGAAAATGAAATCTTAATAAACTAATATTTACCAATTGTTATTTTCCAGTTAAAAATAATTGCAAAACAAAATGAAAAAATTAAAACAAAGATGGTAAATGAAACAAAACTTGGAAGATATGAAAGAACTTACACTGAACGCTACCCATTTTTCAATAGGTTTGTAATACCTACATTCGAGGGTAAAATAGCTTAATGCATTGAAAAATACCGTAAAATTTTTAGTCACATATTGGGTCCATTGCAGCTGTGCCCCAAAATATTTGACTCAAGTCCAGCGGGATCAAAATTTGCGAGGTTGTAAGTTCAGTTCATACTGCAATGCTATATTTTGTTTACTGACAATTACATTCATTAGGATCATTTAATTCTGAATTAACTTTATGATTTCATCAAGGCAATGAACGAAAAAAAATTATATATTCCACAAAGCTTATTTATACATTAAAACAACAAGAAGATTTTTAGTGTTTAATTTCAGCCAATATGGAAATCAAAATGGAAGCATTAGAGCTTATATACATGTTTCTATATATCTGGTACTTAAAAGTATCTATTCTGTAGCTCCCTTTAAATTCTAGCTGTAGGCACTTTCATTCTGTAACTTATTCTTGGACACAAGAGATTAAATTAGCAGTATGCCACTAGTATTTTGTTCCTAATCCAGTTTTCCAGGCAGAAACCAGAGTAAAAAGTGATACTCTTCAGACTGATTTTTAGATTAGCACCCATTTTCACCGGCACCATTTTTTAGCCATGTCATTCTATGGCAGGGATCATATACTAATCATTTTAAAAACATTACAGACTTTTCCTGATTTTTCAATGACAATTTTAGAAATTTTACTGACTTTTCATGGGTACAATTTCACCACTTCACACCAAGTGCTATATAACAAAAAATAGGGTGGAAGTCCCTGAGGTTCTTAGTTTTGAGATAGATTGGAATACTTAAAACAGAAAGAAGCAAATGCTTCCCTGGTTCTTTTACATTATACATTGATTTTATTTCTTTCACTCAACTCTAAACATTTATTCCCCTTAAACCTAATATCACGCCTAGTTTTTTTCTAGAGCTCAATCTTCTCCCTCCCCCTTCTCAACTTCGTTGACCACAACTATCGACCCCAACTTTGTTCACATGTTTTTTGCTACCCCCTAATTTTGAAAACTGAACTAATAATGACATGTCTACTTTAATATTAAAAATGAAATCATGATTAAGGATTGGCTGACATTATTCTGCAGATAGCTATGAAGTAGCACACAATTTGAAGACATCATTTTTAACTTCAAAAGTAAAATAACATGTCCATAGATACATAATAGGAAATCCATCCATTCAAGTCACCCCGAGTTGTCTCAAGGTTGTACATTTTCTTTCGGTGTATCTTCAAGTTGTTTTGAGTATGTTCTGATGGCCATTCTTCGCTACAGCTTCTATTACCTCCTGCATTGGGCATTCCTCTTTCTCACAAGAAAACCTTGATCATTCCCAAACATCTGCATCCAATGCTATACAGGTGTCAGCTATTGCATCACTAACTCACTCAGTGATTCAACCCTGAGGTATTATAGAAAAAGTGAGAGAAGAACTCACCACAGACTAAGTCAATGGGCATATCTCATACTCAGCTAGTTCATTTCCCTGAGACAACTCACACTTTGTAGACTTTTGTTTGGGATGACATAAGCCTTCAAACAGAATTGGAACTATGGGGACAATGCTCTCCACGACATCCAATATTAGATCAGAAACAATAAACGGCCAGCTATTCAATTATTGATACCAAAGTTTTCATCGCTAGCTCTAGCAGTTAGCATCAGAATCAAAGGCTAGGGAATTATCTCCTCCACAATCTAAGCTTGACTAAACTCTTCCACCTGTTAATAGACCTCCCTAATTAACTTGAGAGTTTACCTTAGCATTTTTCAGCTACCAGAAATAAAATAATTTTGAATTAACAACAGTACTCTTGATGTTTTTACCACATATAAATTGTATCACAGGCTTAAGTTACATTCTTAAATAATAGAATAGGTAAAGAATATTTGACCCTTTATAAAAAAAAATTGTAATACTAAACTAAAAAATTAATCCACCCTGATTTTTTAATCTTCCACCCAGAAATCACACATATCAGCCAACTTCAGATATGATGGTATTTGAAGGATAAACACTAATTCTTCCCGAGGGTACAGAAAAGGGATAATAATGTTTCCTCAGTTTACATCAAACACTCATTTGCACTTATTAAATGCAAATATGACTACACTCGAGCTAATTTCAGCTGCAACTTATTAAGAGGGCAGGACATAAAAAGTCGGTACTAGACACGATCTATACTAAGAGTTACATCATTTGATACTGAGATTTTGTTGGAGCCATAAGATTTTTACATGTGCAGATGATTATGAAAATTTATTTTGAAAATCTTAATTTAATGACTAGAAATGCTATGAATGTAAACACTCAGCCACTATTTAATTCTGATCAGTTGGAATAATCAGAATTAGCATTCCAGAAAATCATTAAATATAGCAAACTTAACCTAGAAGAGCAAGTAAATCAACTGAAACTAACTATTTTCAGATAATTATACCGGAAAGAAAGCTGTCAATTTCCCTCAATCAGAATATACTGACATTTATACATTCACCTCAAGAGTAAAAGCAGGGTTTTGAGGTCTTTCACATTATTATGAACAATAGGACTGCAGGCAACATGCAGCAACATATTTTTTTTAATCCCCAAGTAATTTTTAATTAAAGAATGAAATTGATACCACTTCAAATTAAACATTCAAATTAGCAAACATGAAGTATGAACTTTGACACTAATGCACCTATAGTATGAAGAATGCAATTTATACATGAAAAGTAATGCTTACGTTCCTGGGGAAAAGGAACTTCCAACTGCAAGTTTTGCAAATCAAATCAAAAAAAAAAAAGAAAGCTTACTCATACTCTAAAAAAAAGTTTTCAGCACATAGGATTAACTGAATAAATTATTTAAGTTCTCGTAAATATAGATACTTCCAAAAATACTGGGATATTCATATATTAGATAGCTGACAGAGAAACCCTTAAGAACGATAAGCTGAAGTTTTCTGGCCCAATAACTAATTGAGAGAAAGCTCATTGCATTATATAAAATATTTGCAGCAGAAAGTTACTAACATGAAGAGGTATCATTTTCATTCAAATACCCATGTCACCAAGGAAAAACATTTTTTTTGGAACGATAAAGGGGATGCGATGGCATCAAGAAGTAATGGCACTAAAGAATTTCATTAGTGGGATGCCATATTTGCTCAGTGCACTAAGAAAGATATGAAATACAATTACTTTAAAAGTAATGGAATCATTAACATGCATGCTTTCTTTCCAATCATAGTTGATTAAAATTGAGTTATGCATAATGATAATTAAATAAACATAATAGATAAACAAAGGAAAAGGATGAGTGGACCCTTTGGGGTGAGGATGTTGCTGTGGCATTAGTACATTTTTCTAAAGGAAGAAAATGAATAACTGAACAGTCAAAAATGTTCAATGAACTACTTAAGTGATGAGCTTCTCGTTGGAGTCAACACCCACTTTACGCAGGATATGAGTAAATGAAAGATAGTGCAGGAAATATTTAAGTCACTCCAACAAAATTTCTGCCAGTACAGTGATCAAATATATTTTCATACGTATGGTCAATATAATTAGAATTTTAAGGAGAAAAGATGTGCCCACGCATTGTTGGTCTTCCTGGTTTCTTTGGATTATTTACCTTAATTATTTAATATTTACACGAAATGCCCCACTGAAGGACCTTTTCCACCAGTCCACACATGATAACTACATTGCAAACATTTTGATTCTAAAATGACTATCACAGTGGCTTGGCAATTCTCGTATATACCTATTTTTATGTCTATAACATTATTCATCCAGTCTAAGATGGAAATGACCATCAAAAGAAGTTGATAAAAAGTTAATTACGGATAAGGTTTTCATAATCATTAATTTAAAGAATATCCAAGAACATTTGCTGTGAACTTAAAATAACGCTATTTAAACACCCTAAAAACTTCAAATTTTTTGCATGAAGGCTTGTCAAAATGTAGCAAAATTAATTTCCGTCAGTGGCTAAGCAAAATCTACTACCTAAACATATATAGGCACCCATCCAAGCACATACGGCCCCATTATCCCCAATGACGAGGGTCAACAAATTCCTCACCCAATTCTGATAATCTGTGAGAAGCAGGGAGGAGGATAGGAATCATACCTGAAGCAATGCACATGGTGCCCAACAACCCATGCAACCCTTCATGGCATAAACATGAACAGGCTCTGAACAAGTTGCAGTTCCAATTCAAAATAAAGCATTAACATAGCCAGGATAGTGCCCAGTTTTGATTTCTTAATGATTTGTAGCAATAAATTTGTGAATATTTACAAAATGGCAACAAATAACAGGATAATAAAGATCAGAATGCGATGTAATGATGTTCAATTTGAGGGAAATTAATGAAGAAAAATCCTACCTAAAAGACTAGAACAAAAAAAAAGAAAATAATAAAAAAATTATTCTGAACTTGAAGCTTCAATCCTGGAGCCTACGATGTGAACTGACAGGATAGCAAAGAGGGTTGGGCACCATTACCTACAGTGAACTCAAAATGAGAGGTTAGCTCCTTCAAGAGCCCATGCACCCTATATGACTCATCCTCCGACCCCAAAGGAAGCAATCATGGGTGGGGGTGGTGGGTGAATGGGGGGGAGGGCAGAGAGCGATTTGAGATTAAAGAAATCTGCAGAGCAGGAGGAGAGGTGGCTGACTTAAGGTATGACTCGGTTCCATCAGGTCCGCAGGGGGTGTGGAGCCGCATGTGGTTGGCGTATCCCGGGCCGCTCTTGAAGTGCTTGCCACACCGCTCGCACGTCCTGCCAGGCGACACAACGACACAAGCACAGAATTAGGGTGGATGCGAACGTGTGCGTGTACAGAGAAGCATGCGTACTTCCAGCCCGAGTGAATATGTCTACATCCCCAACTACTCACAGCGCTCAGGACTGAGCAATTGGTCACTTTCAATCTGATGTGACATATTTGTAACCTGCCATATGAACAGCGGTGAAATTCACATAAATTGCCATGAGAAAATTTTCCCCTGAACCGGTAATCAAACCATGGACCTGTGGCTTTACAGGGCCCTGGGCAGATCGCTATCTAGGTTCCCTGATTCCCATGGCAATTCACCAAGGTTCATGGTGCTGGGTGTTTGACCGGTGTGGTCCATCATGGGTGATAACGTAAGAGAGAATGTACTTCAAAGAAGCCACAACCAGTGGTGACCACTATACCTGCTGGGCATAGCAATAAGTGTGATATATTTCTAATTGCCATGGGAATTAAGGAACCTGGATAGTGTAACGATCTCCACAGCAGCTCAGAAAACTAAAGGCCAGTACTTCCCAGGACCAGAGGAATTTTTAGCCATAGCAAATATTGGAAACTGAACTTCCGTTCATGCGGAGGTAAGAAATATATCACAATTATTGCAATACGCGGCTTTAGCATAGGTATGAGGTTCACAACTGGTAGCGGCTTCTTCAAACTCCATTCTCTCTTACGTTGCTATCCTTGATAAGATTACAAGGGCCTGACACCTTGCACCACAAATCTCAGTAAATTGTAATGGGTATTAAGGAACCTAGACAGCATAGTAGTCTGTGTAGAGGCCCAGAAAGCCAAAGGTCCATGGTTCAAATCCAGGTATATGGGGTATTTTTCCTAAGACAATTACTGTGCAGTTTAAGTCTACTTGAGGTCATAATCAGATTAAGGATTTGTTCACTTTTACTATGATTGAGACAATGTGTGACTCATGGGAGGATGTCATGTCAACCTGTACGAACTGATAAAACCTCACCAAACTCATATTTAATGACAGAACTAGGGGAGAAAAAGAGAAATAAAGAAATGCTCCTGTTGGTAACCTTTTTGTCAAATTTTAAATTATCAACTTCTATTACCAAAGCTATTTTTTTCTCTTTTGTCACATCCCATTATATGTGGATAACCTTCTTGCATAAAAGAAAAAATATTTAGTGCTACCAATTTCAATGGATCAAAATTAAAATTATTACCAGATTAATTGAACGAAAAGAATATTTAATGGAAATACATAAATAGCTACAGAAGGGGATTGAGTGATTCCATATAAATAAAATTAAAGACAAGATTTGTGAATGCATTTAAGTTTGTAAAAATCTAACTCATAAGCCAGTAGGCAGTACCCAGATTTTTTTCTAGAATAGTTATAGACCCAGAGAAAACAAGGCCTTTGGAAAATTAACAACAATTTTCTGCATCATTCATTACCCATTGTAAGAGAGAAAATAGAAATTAATTGTGCTAAATGATCTGACAACGAAACTTGACAAAAAAATGAGAAATGACTTTTAATTAGCAACAACACATTAGATCTGATCAAGAAATTACTGACTCCCAAAATGAAATATTAAAGGCCCTTAGAACTGGCAAATAGTATCATAGCTTAAGTTTTAGGACAAGACTAGATATGAATGTTAAGAACAGATAAACTATCATCTAGATCTATTATCACCACAACCAAAATATGCGAAACCTACTAAGAATTATTAGCTTCCAAAATATCCAATTTCCACTCAGCAGACAATATAATAATATCACTGAATAGTTCTGAATGATGAGAGTATGCCACAAATATATTGAAAATTAATAACTCATGTGCTAATTATGTGATGCTGCCTATAACGTAAATCATATAAAAGCAAATCACTACTCTTAGAAGTGCCAAGCCAATTAAAAAATGCCAGTGAAAAAAATCAATACAAGACATTATATGAATTAACTGTGCTTAAGAGCCTGGAGAATATCTATAAAATGATTAAATGACTTCTGATATTACAGAAAATTTGTACTTAATGAAAAGAAATTTTTCATTGTTAGATTTAAAATTACTTTCATAACTTGATTAACTAATTAATAATAACATATCATGTTAACGTCATCAAAAGTTCTAGTTACCAAGGAGAAAATATTTTGTGTGATTTATTTGATAATAAATGGGATAAGAAATAAATTATCTCACGACCACATCTTCTTTTCATCACTCTAATGGTTTAACAGATATGACCATGATAAATTGCAGCCTCCTATAACACTGTGATCTCATCCAAGCAAGAAATTGCCTACATAAATCAGCCAAACTAGCTCCCACAGATGTAATTTTAGCTTAATTGTAGGTCCTGAAATGTAATATGATTCATATTTCCACAAAATTCTGTTTTCCGATGAAATCCAAGCATTTCTTGCAAAATAAGACGAAATGATGATTTATAAGAATTAACATGTGGAATAATGGGAATTAGATTCCTGAGGCCTGTAAGGGCCTCTGTGGCTTACTGTCACAATGTACAGTACATCAGGGTCCATGAAGGATGAGGAAACAGCTCACATTTAACACTTCCAACGTCCTAACATCCTGATCCCTACCGTCAGCACTCTCAAATCACAAAAATTTGACCTTAATTTTGATATTTGTTCACATAAAAGTTGAAGAAGTTAGGCATTGAAAAAATTAACTAAAAAGCAAATAAGGGGGAGGAGAAAAATGCATGGAAGAAGGGAAATAGAACATGAGCTAAAAAGAAGAATGAAAGTATGAGAGAAAATGGGGCTTTTGTATATGTAATTGTTCACACCTTCCATACTGAACCATCCAACCATTGGATCACTAAGTTCACTAAGTTAAAAATCTGGTTAAAGTAAACTTTTTCACTTAAAACTAATTGGAAATCCATTTTCCTTACTGACTGCTTGGTGCCTTTACTGGTAGCATGTATGCCAGATCAGATATTGGAAGATCAAGTT